>NW_028115295.1:0-70955 GCF_964273445.1 Streptopelia decaocto | reverse complement strand
CATTCCCATTGAAACTTTTCAAATCCCTCTCAAAATTGTTGAAATTCTGTTGAAGCTTTTAAAATTCTCTCTAGAATTTTCAAAATCCATGTCCACATGTTTACAATTTCACGTCAAAAAATTGCTAAAATTCCAGTTGAAATTTTTTCAAAGTCCCTTAAAAATTTTCCAATTTTTGTCCCAATTCTTCCCATTCCCATTGAAACTTTTCAAATCCCTCTCCAAATTGTTGAAATTCTCTTGAAGCTTTTAAAATTCTCTCTAGAATTTTCAAAATCCATGGCCACATGTTTACAATTTCACGTCAAAAAATTGCTAAAATTCCAGTTGCAATTTTTTCAAAGTCCCTTAAAAATTTTCCAATTTTTGTCCCAATTCTTCCCATTCCCATTGAAACTTTTCAAATCCCTCTCAAAATTGTTGAAATTCTGTTGAAGCTTTTAAAATTCTCTCTAGAATTTTCAAAATCCATGTCCACATGTTTACAATTTCATGTCAAAAAATTGCTAAAATTCCAGTTGAAATTTTTTCAAAGTCCCTTAAAAATTTTCCAATTTTTGTCCCAATTCTTCCCATTCCCATTGAAACTTTTCAAATCCCTCTCAAAATTGTTGAAATTCTGTTGAAGCTTTTAAAATTCTCTCTAGAAGTTTCAAAATCCATGTCCACATGTTTACAATTTCACGTCAAAAAATTGCTAAAATTCCAGTTGAAATTTTTTCAAAGTCCCTTAAAAATTTTCCAATTTTTGTCCCAATTCTTCCCATTCCCATTGAAACTTTTCAAATCCCTCTCAAAATTGTTGAAATTCTGTTGAAGCTTTTAAAATTCTCTCTAGAATTTTCAAAATCCATGTCCACATGTTTACAATTTCACGTCAAAAAATTGCTAAAATTCCAGTTGCAATTTTTTCAAAGTCCCTTAAAAATTTTCCAATTTTTGTCCCAATTCTTCCCATTCCCATTGAAACTTTTCAAATCCCTCTCCAAATTGTTGAAATTCTGTTGAAGCTTTTAAAATTCTCTCTAGAATTTTCAAAATCCATGTCCACATGTTTACAATTTCACGTCAAAAAATTGCTAAAATTCCAGTTGAAATTTTTTCAAAGTCCCTTAAAAATTTTCCAATTTTTGTCCCAATTCTTCCCATTCCCATTGAAACTTTTCAAATCCCTCTCAAAATTGTTGAAATTCTGTTGAAGCTTTTAAAATTCTCTCTAGAATTTTCAAAATCAACTTCAACATGTTTACAATTTCACGTCAGAAAATGGCTAAAATTCCAGTTGAAATTTTTTCAAAGTCCCTTAAAAATTTTCCCATTTTTGTCCCAATTCTTCCCATTTCCATTGAAACTTTTCAAATCCCTCTCAAAATTGTTGAAATTCTGTTGAAGCTTTTAAAATTCTCTCTAGAATTTTCAAAATCCATGTCCACATGTTTACAATTTCACGTCAAAAAATTGCTAAAATTCCAGTTGCAATTTTTTCAAAGTCCCTTAAAAATTTTCCAATTTTTGTCCCAATTCTTCCCATTCCCATTGAAACTTTTCAAATCCCTCTCCAAATTGTTGAAATTCTCTTGAAGCTTTTAAAATTCTCTCTAGAATTTTCAAAATCCATGGCCACATGTTTACAATTTCACGTCAAAAAATTGCTAAAATTCCAGTTGCAATTTTTTCAAAGTCCCTTAAAAATTTTCCAATTTTTGTCCCAATTCTTCCCATTCCCATTGAAACTTTTCAAATCCCTCTCAAAATTGTTGAAATTCTGTTGAAGCTTTTAAAATTCTCTCTAGAATTTTCAAAATCCATGTCCACATGTTTACAATTTCACGTCAAAAAATTGCTAAAATTCCAGTTGAAATTTTTTCAAAGTCCCTTAAAAATTTTCCAATTTTTGTCCCAATTCTTCCCATTCCCATTGAAACTTTTCAAATCCCTCTCAAAATTGTTGAAATTCTGTTGAAGCTTTTAAAATTCTCTCTAGAATTTTCAAAATCCATGTCCACATGTTTACAATTTCACGTCAAAAAATTGCTAAAATTCCAGTTGAAATTTTTCAAAGTCCCTGAAAAATTTTCCAATTTTTGTCCCAATTCTTCCCATTCCCATTGAAACTTTTCAAATCCCTCTCAAAATTGTTGAAATTCTGTTGAAGCTTTTAAAATTCTCTCTAGAATTTTCAAAATCCATGTCCACATGTTTACAATTTCACGTCAAAAAATTGCTAAAATTCCAGTTGCAATTTTTTCAAAGTCCCTTAAAAATTTTCCAATTTTTGTCCCAATTCTTCCCATTCCCATTGAAACTTTTCAAATCCCTCTCAAAATTGTTGAAATTCTGTTGAAGCTTTTAAAATTCTCTCTAGAATTTTCAAAATCAACTTCAACATGTTTACAATTTCACGTCAGAAAATGGCTAAAATTCCAGTTGAAATTTTTTCAAAGTCCCTTAAAAATTTTCCCATTTTTGTCCCAATTCTTCCCATTCCCATTGAAACTTTTCAAATCCCTCTCAAAATTGTTGAAATTCTGTTGAAGCTTTTAAAATTCTCTCTAGAATTTTCAAAATCCATGTCCACATGTTTACAATTTCACGTCAAAAAATTGCTAAAATTCCAGTTGCAATTTTTTCAAAGTCCCTGAAAAATTTTCCAATTTTTGTCCCAATTCTTCCCATTCCCATTGAAACTTTTCAAATCCCTCTCAAAATTGTTGAAATTCTGTTGAAGCTTTTAAAATTCTCTCTAGAATTTTCAAAATCCATGTCCACATGTTCACAATTTCACGTCAAAAAATGGCTAAAATTCCAGTTGAAATTTTTTCAAAGTCCCTTAAAAATTTTCCAATTTTTGTCCCAATTCTTCCCATTCCCATTGAAACTTTTCAAATCCCTCTCAAAATTGTTGAAATTCTGTTGAAGCTTTTAAAATTCTCTCTAGAAGTTTCAAAATCCATGTCCACATGTTTACAATTTCACGTCAAAAAATGGTTAAAATTCCAGTTGAAATTTTTTCAAAGTCCCTTAAAAATTTTCCCATTTTTGTCCCAATTCTTCCCATTTCCATTGAAACTTTTCAAATCCCTCTCAAAATTGTTGAAATTCTGTTGAAGCTTTTAAAATTCTCTCTAGAATTTTCAAAATCCATGTCGACATGTTTACAATTTCACGTCAAAAATGGCTAAAATACCAGTTGAAATTTTTTCAAAGTCCCTTAAAAATTTTCCAATTTTTGTCCCAATTCTTCCCATTCCCATTGAAACTTTTCAAATCCCTCTCCAAATTGTTGAAATTCTGTTGAAGCTTTTAAAATTCTCTCTAGAAGTTTCAAAATCCATGTCCACATGTTTACAATTTCACGTCAAAAAATTGCTAAAATTCCAGTTGAAATTTTTTCAAAGTCCCTGAAAAATTTTCCAATTTTTGTCCCAATTCTTCCCATTCCCATTGAAACTTTTCAAATCCCTCTCCAAATTGTTGAAATTCTGTTGAAGCTTTTAAAATTCTCTCTAGAAGTTTCAAAATCCATGTCCACATGTTTACAATTTCACGTCAAAAAATTGCTAAAATTCCAGTTGCAATTTTTTCAAAGTCCCTGAAAAATTTTCCAATTTTTGTCCCAATTCTTCCCATTCCCATTGAAACTTTTCAAATCCCTCTCAAAATTGTTGAAATTCTGTTGAAGCTTTTAAAATTCTCTCTAGAATTTTCAAAATCCATGGCCACATGTTTACAATTTCACGTCAAAAAATTGCTAAAATTCCAGTTGCAATTTTTTCAAAGTCCCTTAAAAATTTTCCAATTTTTGTCCCAATTCTTCCCATTCCCATTGAAACTTTTCAAATCCCTCTCCAAATTGTTGAAATTCTGTTGAAGCTTTTAAAATTCTCTCTAGAATTTTCAAAATCCATGTCCACATGTTTACAATTTCACGTCAAAAAATTGCTAAAATTCCAGTTGAAATTTTTTCAAAGTCCCTTAAAAATTTTCCAATTTTTGTCCCAATTCTTCCCATTCCCATTGAAACTTTTCAAATCCCTCTCCAAATTGTTGAAATTCTGTTGAAGCTTTTAAAATTCTCTCTAGAATTTTCAAAATCCATGTCCACATGTTTACAATTTCACGTCAAAAAATTGCTAAAATTCCAGTTTAAATTTTTTCAAAGTCCCTTAAAAATTTTCCAATTTTTGTCCCAATTCTTCCCATTCCCATTGAAACTTTTCAAATCCCTCTCAAAATTGTTGAAATTCTGTTGAAGCTTTTAAAATTCTCTCTAGAATTTTCAAAATCCATGTCCACATGTTTACAATTTCACGTTTGAAAATGGCTAAAATTCCAGTTGAAATTTTTTCAAAGTCCCTTAAAAATTTTCCAATTTTTGTCCCAATTCTTCCCATTCCCATTGAAACTTTTCAAATCCCTCTCCAAATCGTTGAAATTCTGTTGAAGCTTTTAAAATTCTCTCTAGAATTTTCAAAATCCATGTCCACATGTTTACAATTTCACGTCAAAAAATTGCTAAAATTCCAGTTGAAATTTTTTCAAAGTCCCTGAAAAATTTTCCAATTTTTGTCCCAATTCTTCCCATTCCCATTGAAACTTTTCAAATCCCTCTCCAAATTGTTGAAATTCTGTTGAAGCTTTTAAAATTCTCTCTAGAAGTTTCAAAATCCATGTCCACATGTTTACAATTTCACGTCAAAAAATTGCTAAAATTCCAGTTGAAATTTTTTCAAAGTCCCTTAAAAATTTCCCATTTTTTGTCCCAATTCTTCCCATTCCCATTGAAACTTTTCAAATCCCTCTCCAAATTGTTGAAATTCTGTTGAAGCTCTTAAAATTCTCTCTAGAATTTTCAAAATCCATGTCCACATGTTTACAATTTCACGTCAAAAAATTGCTAAAATTCCAGTTGAAATTTTTTCAAAGTCCCTTAAAAATTTTCCAATTTTTGTCCCAATTCTTCCCATTCCCATTGAAACTTTTCAAATCCCTCTCAAAATTGTTGAAATTCTGTTGAAGCTTTTAAAATTCTCTCTAGAATTTTCAAAATCCATGGCCACATGTTTACAATTTCACGTCAAAAAATTGCTAAAATTCCAGTTGAAATTTTTTCAAAGTCCCTTAAAAATTTTCCAATTTTTGTCCCAATTCTTCCCATTCCCATTGAAACTTTTCAAATCCCTCTCAAAATTGTTGAAATTCTGTTGAAGCTTTTAAAATTCTCTCTAGAAGTTTCAAAATCCATGTCCACATGTTTACAATTTCACGTCAAAAAATTGCTAAAATTCCAGTTGCAATTTTTTCAAAGTCCCTTAAAAATTTTCCAATTTTTGTCCCAATTCTTCCCATTCCCATTGAAACTTTTCAAATCCCTCTCAAAATTGTTGAAATTCTGTTGAAGCTTTTAAAATTCTCTCTAGAATTTTCAAAATCCATGTCCACATGTTTACAATTTCACGTCAAAAAATTGCTAAAATTCCAGTTGAAATTTTTTCAAAGTCCCTTAAAAATTTTCCAATTTTTGTCCCAATTCTTCCCATTCCCATTGAAACTTTTCAAATCCCTCTCAAAATTGTTGAAATTCTGTTGAAGCTTTTAAAATTCTCTCTAGAATTTTCAAAATCCATGGCCACATGTTTACAATTTCACGTCAAAAAATTGCTAAAATTCCAGTTGAAATTTTTTCAAAGTCCCTTCAAAATTTTCCAATTTTTGTCCCAATTCTTCCCATTCCCATTGAAACTTTTCAAATCCCTCTCAAAATTGTTGAAATTCTGTTGAAGCTTTTAAAATTCTCTCTAGAATTTTCAAAATCAACTTCAACATGTTTACAATTTCACGTCAGAAAATGGCTAAAATTCCAGTTGAAATTTTTTCAAAGTCCCTTAAAAATTTTCCCATTTTTGTCCCAATTCTTCCCATTTCCATTGAAACTTTTCAAATCCCTCTCAAAATTGTTGAAATTCTGTTGAAGCTTTTAAAATTCTCTCTAGAATTTTCAAAATCCATGTCCACATGTTTACAATTTCACGTCAAAAAATTGCTAATATTCCAGTTGAAATTTTTTCAAAGTCCCTTCAAAATTTTCCAATTTTTGTCCCAATTCTTCCCATTCCCATTGAAACTTTTCAAATCCCTCTCAAAATTGTTGAAATTCTGTTGAAGCTTTTAAAATTCTCTCTAGAAGTTTCAAAATCCATGTCCACATGTTTACAATTTCACGTCAAAAAATTGCTAAAATTCCAGTTGCAATTTTTTCAAAGTCCCTTAAAAATTTTCCAATTTTTGTCCCAATTCTTCCCATTCCCATTGAAACTTTTCAAATCCCTCTCAAAATTGTTGAAATTCTGTTGAAGCTTTTAAAATTCTCTCTAGAATTTTCAAAATCCATGTCCACATGTTTACAATTTCACGTCAAAAAATTGCTAAAATTCCAGTTGAAATTTTTTCAAAGTCCCTTAAAAATTTTCCAATTTTTGTCCCAATTCTTCCCATTCCCATTGAAACTTTTCAAATCCCTCTCAAAATTGTTGAAATTCTGTTGAAGCTTTTAAAATTCTCTCTAGAATTTTCAAAATCCATGTCCACATGTTCACAATTTCACGTCAAAAAATGGCTAAAATTCCAGTTGAAATTTTTTCAAAGTCCCTTAAAAATTTTCCAATTTTTGTCCCAATTCTTCCCATTCCCATTGAAACTTTTCAAATCCCTCTCAAAATTGTTGAAATTCTGTTGAAGCTTTTAAAATTCTCTCTAGAATTTTCAAAATCCACTTCAACATGTTTACAATTTCACGTCAGAAAATGGCTAAAATTCCAGTTGAAATTTTTTCAAAGTCCCTTAAAAATTTTCCCATTTTTGTCCCAATTCTTCCCATTTCCATTGAAACTTTTCAAATCCCTCTCAAAATTGTTGAAATTCTGTTGAAGCTTTTAAAATTCTCTCTAGAATTTTCAAAATCCATGTCCACATGTTTACAATTTCACGTCAAAAAATGGCTAAAATTCCAGTTGAAATTTTTTCAAAGTCCCTTAAAAATTTTCCAATTTTTGTCCCAATTCTTCCCATTCCCATTGAAACTTTTCAAATCCCTCTCAAAATTGTTGAAATTCTGTTGAAGCTTTTAAAATTCTCTCTAGAAGTTTCAAAATCCATGTCCACATGTTTACAATTTCACGTCAAAAAATTGCTAAAATTCCAGTTGAAATTTTTTCAAAGTCCCTGAAAAATTTTCCAATTTTTGTCCCAATTCTTCCCATTCCCATTGAAACTTTTCAAATCCCTCTCAAAATTGTTGAAATTCTGTTGAAGCTTTTAAAATTCTCTCTAGAATTTTCAAAATCCACTTCAACATGTTTACAATTTCACGTCAGAAAATGGCTAAAATTCCAGTTGAAATTTTTTCAAAGTCCCTTAAAAATTTTCCCATTTTTGTCCCAATTCTTCCCATTTCCATTGAAACTTTTCAAATCCCTCTCAAAATTGTTGAAATTCTGTTGAAGCTTTTAAAATTCTCTCTAGAATTTTCAAAATCCATGTCCACATGTTTACAATTTCACGTCAAAAAATTGCTAAAATACCAGTTGAAATTTTTTCAAAGTCCCTTAAAAATTTTCCAATTTTTGTCCCAATTCTTCCCATTCCCATTGAAACTTTTCAAATCCCTCTCAAAATTGTTGAAATTCTGTTGAAGCTTTTAAAATTCTCTCTAGAATTTTCAAAATCCACTTCAACATGTTTACAATTTCACGTCAGAAAATGGCTAAAATTCCAGTTGAAATTTTTTCAAAGTCCCTTAAAAATTTTCCCATTTTTGTCCCAATTCTTCCCATTCCCATTGAAACTTTTCAAATCCCTCTCAAAATTGTTGAAATTCTCTTGAAGCTTTTAAAATTCTCTCTAGAATTTTCAAAATCCATGTCCACATGTTTACAATTTCACGTCAAAAAATTGCTAAAATTCCAGTTGAAATTTTTTCAAAGTCCCTTAAAAATTTTCCAATTTTTGTCCCAATTCTTCCCATTCCCATTGAAACTTTTCAAATCCCTCTCAAAATTGTTGAAATTCTGTTGAAGCTTTTAAAATTCTCTCTAGAATTTTCAAAATCCATGTCCACATGTTTACAATTTCACGTCAAAAAATGGCTAAAATTCCAGTTGAAATTTTTTCAAAGTCCCTGAAAAATTTTCCAATTTTTGTCCCAATTCTTCCCATTCCCATTGAAACTTTTCAAATCCCTCTCAAAATTGTTGAAATTCTGTTGAAGCTTTTAAAATTCTCTCTAGAATTTTCAAAATCCATGTCCACATGTTTACAATTTCACGTCAAAAAATTGCTAAAATTCCAGTTGCAATTTTTTCAAAGTCCCTTAAAAATTTTCCAATTTTTGTCCCAATTCTTCCCATTCCCATTGAAACTTTTCAAATCCCTCTCCAAATTGTTGAAATTCTGTTGAAGCTTTTAAAATTCTCTCTAGAATTTTCAAAATCCATGTCCACATGTTTACAATTTCACGTCAAAAAATTACTAAAATTCCAGTTGAAATTTTTTCAAAGTCCCTTAAAAATTTTCCAATTTTTGTCCCAATTCTTCCCATTCCCATTGAAACTTTTCAAATCCCTCTCCAAATTGTTGAAATTCTGTTGAAGCTTTTAAAATTCTCTCTAGAATTTTCAAAATCCATGTCCACATGTTTACAATTTCACGTCAAAAAATTGCTAAAATTCCAGTTGCAATTTTTTCAAAGTCCCTTAAAAATTTTCCAATTTTTGTCCCAATTCTTCCCATTCGCATTGAAACTTTTCAAATCCCTCTCCAAATTGTTGAAATTCTGTTGAAGCTTTTAAAATTCTCTCTAGAATTTTCAAAATCCATGTCCACATGTTTACAATTTCACGTCAAAAAATTGCTAAAATTCCAGTTGAAATTTTTTCAAAGTCCCTTAAAAATTTTCCAATTTTTGTCCCAATTCTTCCCATTCCCATTGAAACTTTTCAAATCCCTCTCAAAATTGTTGAAATTCTGTTGAAGCTTTTAAAATTCTCTCTAGAATTTTCAAAATCCATGTCCACATGTTTACAATTTCACGTCAAAAAATTGCTAAAATTCCAGTTGAAATTTTTTCAAAGTCCCTGAAAAATTTTCCAATTTTTGTCCCAATTCTTCCCATTCCAATTGAAACTTTTCAAATCCCTCTCAAAATTGTTGAAATTCTGTTGAAGCTTTTAAAATTCTCTCTAGAATTTTCAAAATCCACTTCAACATGTTTACAATTTCACGTCAGAAAATGGCTAAAATTCCAGTTGAAATTTTTTCAAAGTCCCTTAAAAATTTTCCCATTTTTGTCCCAATTCTTCCCATTTCCATTGAAACTTTTCAAATCCCTCTCAAAATTGTTGAAATTCTGTTGAAGCTTTTAAAATTCTCTCTAGAATTTTCAAAATCCATGTCCACATGTTTACAATTTCACGTCAAAAAATGGCTAAAATACCAGTTGAAATTTTTTCAAAGTCCCTTAAAAATTTTCCAATTTTTGTCCCAATTCTTCCCATTCCCATTGAAACTTTTCAAATCCCTCTCAAAATTGTTGAAATTCTCTTGAAGCTTTTAAAATTCTCTCTAGAATTTTCAAAATCCATGTCCACATGTTTACAATTTCACGTCAAAAAATTGCTAAAATTCCAGTTGAAATTTTTTCAAAGTCCCTTAAAAATTTTCCAATTTTTGTCCCAATTCTTCCCATTCCCATTGAAACTTTTCAAATCCCTCTCAAAATTGTTGAAATTCTGTTGAAGCTTTTAAAATTCTCTCTAGAATTTTCAAAATCCATGTCCACATGTTTACAATTTCACGTCAAAAAATGGCTAAAATTCCAGTTGAAATTTTTTCAAAGTCCCTTAAAAATTTTCCAATTTTTGTCCCAATTCTTCCCATTCCCATTGAAACTTTTCAAATCCCTCTCAAAATTGTTGAAATTCTGTTGAAGCTTTTAAAATTCTCTCTAGAATTTTCAAAATCCATGTCCACATGTTTACAATTTCACGTCAAAAAATTGCTAAAATTCCAGTTGAAATAAAGTCCCTTAAAAATTTTCCAATTTTTGTCCCAATTCTTCCCATTCCCATTGAAACTTTTCAAATCCCTCTCAAAATTGTTGAAATTCTGTTGAAGCTTTTAAAATTCTCTCTAGAATTTTCAAAATCCATGTCCACATGTTTACAATTTCACGTCAAAAAATGGCTAAAATTCCAGTTGCAATTTTTTCAAAGTCCCTTAAAAATTTTCCAATTTTTGTCCCAATTCTTCCCATTCGCATTGAAACTTTTCAAATCCCTCTCCAAATTGTTGAAATTCTGTTGAAGCTTTTAAAATTCTCTCTAGAATTTTCAAAATCCATGTCCACATGTTTACAATTTCACGTCAAAAAATTGCTAAAATTCCAGTTGAAATTTTTTCAAAGTCCCTTAAAAATTTTCCAATTTTTGTCCCAATTCTTCCCATTCCCATTGAAACTTTTCAAATCCCTCTCAAAATTGTTGAAATTCTGTTGAAGCTTTTAAAATTCTCTCTAGAATTTTCAAAATCCATGTCCACATGTTTACAATTTCACGTCAAAAAATTGCTAAAATTCCAGTTGAAATTTTTTCAATGTCCCTTAAAAATTTTCCAATTTTTGTCCCAATTCTTCCCATTCCCATTGAAACTTTTCAAATCCCTCTCAAAATTGTTGAAATTCTGTTGAAGCTTTTAAAATTCTCTCTAGAATTTTCAAAATCCATGTCCACATGTTTACAATTTCACGTCAAAAAATGGCTAAAATTCCAGTTGAAATTTTTTCAAAGTCCCTTAAAAATTTTCCAATTTTTGTCCCAATTCTTCCCATTCCCATTGAAACTTTTCAAATCCCTCTCCAAATTGTTGAAATTCTGTTGAAGCTTTTAAAATTCTCTCTAGAATTTTCAAAATCCATGTCCACATGTTTACAATTTCACGTCAGAAAATGGCTAAAATTCCAGTTGCAATTTTTTCAAAGTCCCTTAAAAATTTTCCCATTTTTGTCCCAATTCTTCCCATTTCCATTGAAACTTTTCAAATCCCTCTCAAAATTGTTGAAATTCTGTTGAAGCTTTTAAAATTCTCTCTAGAATTTTCAAAATCCATGTCCACATGTTTACAATTTCACGTCAAAAAATGGCTAAAATACCAGTTGAAATTTTTTCAAAGTCCCTTAAAAATTTTCCAATTTTTGTCCCAATTCTTCCCATTCCCATTGAAACTTTTCAAATCCCTCTCCAAATTGTTGAAATTCTGTTGAAGCTTTTAAAATTCTCTCTAGAATTTTCAAAATCCATGTCCACATGTTTACAATTTCACGTCAAAAAATTGCTAAAATTCCAGTTGCAATTTTTTCAAAGTCCCTTAAAAATTTTCCAATTTTTGTCCCAATTCTTCCCATTCCCATTGAAACTTTTCAAATCCCTCTCAAAATTGTTGAAATTCTGTTGAAGCTTTTAAAATTCTCTCTAGAAGTTTCAAAATCCATGTCCACATGTTTACAATTTCACGTCAAAAAATTGCTAAAATTCCAGTTGAAATTTTTTCAAAGTCCCTTAAAAATTTTCCAATTTTTGTCCCAATTCTTCCCATTCCCATTGAAACTTTTCAAATCCCTCTCAAAATTGTTGAAATTCTGTTGAAGCTTTTAAAATTCTCTCTAGAATTTTCAAAATCCACTTCAACATGTTTACAATTTCACGTCAGAAAATGGCTAAAATTCCAGTTGAAATTTTTTCAAAGTCCCTTAAAAATTTTCCCATTTTTGTCCCAATTCTTCCCATTTCCATTGAAACTTTTCAAATCCCTCTCAAAATTGTTGAAATTCTGTTGAAGCTTTTAAAATTCTCTCTAGAATTTTCAAAATCCATGTCCACATGTTTACAATTTCACGTCAAAAAATTGCTAAAATACCAGTTGAAATTTTTTCAAAGTCCCTTAAAAATTTTCCAATTTTTGTCCCAATTCTTCCCATTCCCATTGAAACTTTTCAAATCCCTCTCCAAATTGTTGAAATTCTGTTGAAGCTTTTAAAATTCTCTCTAGAATTTTCAAAATCCATGGCCACATGTTTACAATTTCACGTCAAAAAATTGCTAAAATTCCAGTTGAAATTTTTTCAAAGTCCCTTAAAAATTTTCCAATTTTTGTCCCAATTCTTCCCATTCCCATTGAAACTTTTCAAATCCCTCTCAAAATTGTTGAAATTCTGTTGAAGCTTTTAAAATTCTCTCTAGAATTTTCAAAATCCATGGCCACATGTTTACAATTTCACGTCAAAAAATTGCTAAAATTCCAGTTGAAATTTTTTCAAAGTCCCTTAAAAATTTTCCAATTTTTGTCCCAATTCTTCCCATTCCCATTGAAACTTTTCAAATCCCTCTCAAAATTGTTGAAATTCTGTTGAAGCTTTTAAAATTCTCTCTAGAATTTTCAAAATCCATGTCCACATGTTTACAATTTCACGTCAAAAAATTGCTAAAATTCCAGTTGAAATTTTTTCAAAGTCCCTTAAAAATTTTCCAATTTTTGTCCCAATTCTTCCCATTCCCATTGAAACTTTTCAAATCCCTCTCAAAATTGTTGAAATTCTGTTGAAGCTTTTAAAATTCTCTCTAGAATTTTCAAAATCCATGTCCACATGTTTACAATTTCACGTCAAAAAATGGCTAAAATTCCAGTTGAAATTTTTTCAAAGTCCCTGAAAAATTTTCCAATTTTTGTCCCAATTCTTCCCATTCCCATTGAAACTTTTCAAATCCCTCTCAAAATTGTTGAAATTCTGTTGAAGCTTTTAAAATTCTCTCTAGAATTTTCAAAATCCATGTCCACATGTTTACAATTTCACATAAAAAAATTGCTAAAATTCCAGTTGAAATTTTTTCAAAGTCCCTTAAAAATTTTCCAATTTTTGTCCCAATTCTTCCCATTCCCATTGAAACTTTTCAAATCCCTCTCCAAATTGTTGAAATTCTGTTGAAGCTTTTAAAATTCTCTCTAGAATTTTCAAAATCCATGTCCACATGTTTACAATTTCACGTCAAAAAATTACTAAAATTCCAGTTGAAATTTTTTCAAAGTCCCTTAAAAATTTTCCAATTTTTGTCCCAATTCTTCCCATTCCCATTGAAACTTTTCAAATCCCTCTCCAAATTGTTGAAATTCTGTTGAAGCTTTTAAAATTCTCTCTAGAATTTTCAAAATCCATGTCCACATGTTTACAATTTCACGTCAAAAAATTGCTAAAATTCCAGTTGCAATTTTTTCAAAGTCCCTTAAAAATTTTCCAATTTTTGTCCCAATTCTTCCCATTCGCATTGAAACTTTTCAAATCCCTCTCCAAATTGTTGAAATTCTGTTGAAGCTTTTAAAATTCTCTCTAGAATTTTCAAAATCCATGTCCACATGTTTACAATTTCACGTCAAAAAATTGCTAAAATTCCAGTTGAAATTTTTTCAAAGTCCCTTAAAAATTTTCCAATTTTTGTCCCAATTCTTCCCATTCCCATTGAAACTTTTCAAATCCCTCTCAAAATTGTTGAAATTCTGTTGAAGCTTTTAAAATTCTCTCTAGAATTTTCAAAATCCATGTCCACATGTTTACAATTTCACGTCAAAAAATTGCTAAAATTCCAGTTGAAATTTTTTCAAAGTCCCTGAAAAATTTTCCAATTTTTGTCCCAATTCTTCCCATTCCAATTGAAACTTTTCAAATCCCTCTCAAAATTGTTGAAATTCTGTTGAAGCTTTTAAAATTCTCTCTAGAGTTTTCAAAATCCACTTCAACATGTTTACAATTTCACGTCAGAAAATGGCTAAAATTCCAGTTGAAATTTTTTCAAAGTCCCTTAAAAATTTTCCCATTTTTGTCCCAATTCTTCCCATTCCCATTGAAACTTTTCAAATCCCTCTCAAAATTGTTGAAATTCTGTTGAAGCTTTTAAAATTCTCTCTAGAATTTTCAAAATCCATGTCCACATGTTTACAATTTCACGTCAAAAAATGGCTAAAATACCAGTTGAAATTTTTTCAAAGTCCCTTAAAAATTTTCCAATTTTTGTCCCAATTCTTCCCATTCCCATTGAAACTTTTCAAATCCCTCTCAAAATTGTTGAAATTCTCTTGAAGCTTTTAAAATTCTCTCTAGAATTTTCAAAATCCATGTCCACATGTTTACAATTTCACGTCAAAAAATTGCTAAAATTCCAGTTGAAATTTTTTCAAAGTCCCTTAAAAATTTTCCAATTTTTGTCCCAATTCTTCCCATTCCCATTGAAACTTTTCAAATCCCTCTCCAAATTGTTGAAATTCTGTTGAAGCTTTTAAAATTCTCTCTAGAATTTTCAAAATCCATGTCCACATGTTTACAATTTCACGTCAAAAAATGGCTAAAATTCCAGTTGCAATTTTTTCAAAGTCCCTTAAAAATTTTCCAATTTTTGTCCCAATTCTTCCCATTCCCATTGAAACTTTTCAAATCCCTCTCAAAATTGTTGAAATTCTGTTGAAGCTTTTAAAATTCTCTCTAGAATTTTCAAAATCCATGTCCACATGTTTACAATTTCACGTCAAAAAATTGCTAAAATTCCAGTTGAAATAAAGTCCCTTAAAAATTTTCCAATTTTTGTCCCAATTCTTCCCATTCCCATTGAAACTTTTCAAATCCCTCTCCAAATTGTTGAAATTCTGTTGAAGCTTTTAAAATTCTTTCTAGAATTTTCAAAATCCATGTCCACATGTTTACAATTTCACGTCAAAAAATTGCTAAAATTCCAGTTGCAATTTTTTCAAAGTCCCTTAAAAATTTTCCAATTTTTGTCCCAATTCTTCCCATTCGCATTGAAACTTTTCAAATCCCTCTCCAAATTGTTGAAATTCTGTTGAAGCTTTTAAAATTCTCTCTAGAATTTTCAAAATCCATGTCCACATGTTTACAATTTCACGTCAAAAAATTGCTAAAATTCCAGTTGAAATTTTTTCAAAGTCCCTTAAAAATTTTCCAATTTTTGTCCCAATTCTTCCCATTCCCATTGAAACTTTTCAAATCCCTCTCAAAATTGTTGAAATTCTCTTGAAGCTTTTAAAATTCTCTCTAGAATTTTCAAAATCCATGTCCACATGTTTACAATTTCACGTCAAAAAATTGCTAAAATTCCAGTTGAAATTTTTTCAAAGTCCCTTAAAAATTTTCCAATTTTTGTCCCAATTCTTCCCATTCCCATTGAAACTTTTCAAATCCCTCTCCAAATTGTTGAAATTCTGTTGAAGCTTTTAAAATTCTCTCTAGAAGTTTCAAAATCCATGTCCACATGTTTACAATTTCACGTCAAAAAATTGCTAAAATTCCAGTTGAAATTTTTTCAAAGTCCCTTAAAAATTTTCCAATTTTTGTCCCAATTCTTCCCATTCCCATTGAAACTTTTCAAATCCCTCTCAAAATTGTTGAAATTCTGTTGAAGCTTTTAAAATTCTCTCTAGAATTTTCAAAATCCATGTCCACATGTTTACAATTTCACGTCAAAAAATTGCTAAAATTCCAGTTGAAATTTTTTCAATGTCCCTTAAAAATTTTCCAATTTTTGTCCCAATTCTTCCCATTCCCATTGAAACTTTTCAAATCCCTCTCAAAATTGTTGAAATTCTGTTGAAGCTTTTAAAATTCTCTCTAGAATTTTCAAAATCCATGTCCACATGTTTACAATTTCACGTCAAAAAATGGCTAAAATTCCAGTTGAAATTTTTTCAAAGTCCCTTAAAAATTTTCCAATTTTTGTCCCAATTCTTCCCATTCCCATTGAAACTTTTCAAATCCCTCTCAAAATTGTTGAAATTCTCTTGAAGCTTTTAAAATTCTCTCTAGAATTTTCAAAATCCATGTCCACATGTTTACAATTTCACGTCAAAAAATTGCTAAAATTCCAGTTGAAATAAAGTCCCTTAAAAATTTTCCAATTTTTGTCCCAATTCTTCCCATTCCCATTGAAACTTTTCAAATCCCTCTCAAAATTGTTGAAATTCTGTTGAAGCTTTTAAAATTCTCTCTAGAATTTTCAAAATCCATGTCCACATGTTTACAATTTCACGTCAAAAAATGGCTAAAATTCCAGTTGCAATTTTTTCAAAGTCCCTTAAAAATTTTCCAATTTTTGTCCCAATTCTTCCCATTCGCATTGAAACTTTTCAAATCCCTCTCCAAATTGTTGAAATTCTGTTGAAGCTTTTAAAATTCTCTCTAGAATTTTCAAAATCCATGTCCACATGTTTACAATTTCACGTCAAAAAATTGCTAAAATTCCAGTTGAAATTTTTTCAAAGTCCCTTAAAAATTTTCCAATTTTTGTCCCAATTCTTCCCATTCCCATTGAAACTTTTCAAATCCCTCTCAAAATTGTTGAAATTCTGTTGAAGCTTTTAAAATTCTCTCTAGAATTTTCAAAATCCATGTCCACATGTTTACAATTTCACGTCAAAAAATTGCTAAAATTCCAGTTGAAATTTTTTCAATGTCCCTTAAAAATTTTCCAATTTTTGTCCCAATTCTTCCCATTCCCATTGAAACTTTTCAAATCCCTCTCAAAATTGTTGAAATTCTGTTGAAGCTTTTAAAATTCTCTCTAGAATTTTCAAAATCCATGTCCACATGTTTACAATTTCACGTCAAAAAATGGCTAAAATTCCAGTTGAAATTTTTTCAAAGTCCCTTAAAAATTTTCCAATTTTTGTCCCAATTCTTCCCATTCCCATTGAAACCTTTCAAATCCCTCTCCAAATTGTTGAAATTCTGTTGAAGCTTTTAAAATTCTCTCTAGAATTTTCAAAATCCATGTCCACATGTTTACAATTTCACGTCAGAAAATGGCTAAAATTCCAGTTGCAATTTTTTCAAAGTCCCTTAAAAATTTTCCCATTTTTGTCCCAATTCTTCCCATTTCCATTGAAACTTTTCAAATCCCTCTCAAAATTGTTGAAATTCTGTTGAAGCTTTTAAAATTCTCTCTAGAATTTTCAAAATCCATGTCCACATGTTTACAATTTCACGTCAAAAAATGGCTAAAATACCAGTTGAAATTTTTTCAAAGTCCCTTAAAAATTTTCCAATTTTTGTCCCAATTCTTCCCATTCCCATTGAAACTTTTCAAATCCCTCTCCAAATTGTTGAAATTCTGTTGAAGCTTTTAAAATTCTCTCTAGAATTTTCAAAATCCATGTCCACATGTTTACAATTTCACGTCAAAAAATTGCTAAAATTCCAGTTGAAATTTTTTCAAAGTCCCTTAAAAATTTTCCAATTTTTGTCCCAATTCTTCCCATTCCCATTGAAACTTTTCAAATCCCTCTCAAAATTGTTGAAATTCTGTTGAAGCTTTTAAAATTCTCTCTAGAATTTTCAAAATCCATGTCCACATGTTTACAATTTCACGTCAAAAAATGGCTAAAATTCCAGTTGAAATTTTTTCAAAGTCCCTTAAAAATTTTCCCATTTTTGTCCCAATTCTTCCCATTCCCATTGAAACTTTTCAAATCCCTCTCAAAATTGTTGAAATTCTGTTGAAGCTTTTAAAATTCTCTCTAGAATTTTCAAAATCAACTTCAACATGTTTACAATTTCACGTCAGAAAATGGCTAAAATTCCAGTTGAAATTTTTTCAAAGTCCCTTAAAAATTTTCCCATTTTTGTCCCAATTCTTCCCATTTCCATTGAAACTTTTCAAATCCCTCTCAAAATTGTTGAAATTCTGTTGAAGCTTTTAAAATTCTCTCTAGAATTTTCAAAATCCATGTCCACATGTTTACAATTTCACGTCAAAAAATTACTAATATTCCAGTTGAAATTTTTTCAAAGTCCCTTCAAAATTTTCCAATTTTTGTCCCAATTCTTCCCATTCCCATTGAAACTTTTCAAATCCCTCTCAAAATTGTTGAAATTCTGTTGAAGCTTTTAAAATTCTCTCTAGAAGTTTCAAAATCCATGTCCACATGTTTACAATTTCACGTCAAAAAATGGCTAAAATTCCAGTTGAAATTTTTTCAAAGTCCCTTAAAAATTTTCCAATTTTTGTCCCAATTCTTCCCATTCCCATTGAAACTTTTCAAATCCCTCTCAAAATTGTTGAAATTCTGTTGAAGCTTTTAAAATTCTCTCTAGAATTTTCAAAATCCATGTCCACATGTTTACAATTTCACGTCAAAAAATTGCTAAAATTCCAGTTGAAATTTTTTCAAAGTCCCTTAAAAATTTTCCAATTTTTGTCCCAATTCTTCCCATTCCCATTGAAACTTTTCAAATCCCTCTCCAAATTGTTGAAATTCTGTTGAAGCTTTTAAAATTCTCTCTAGAATTTTCAAAATCCATGTCCACATGTTCACAATTTCACGTCAAAAAATGGCTAAAATTCCAGTTGCAATTTTTTCAAAGTCCCTTAAAAATTTTCCAATTTTTGTCCCAATTCTTCCCATTCCCATTGAAACTTTTCAAATCCCTCTCAAAATTGTTGAAATTCTGTTGAAGCTTTTAAAATTCTCTCTAGAATTTTCAAAATCCACTTCAACATGTTTACAATTTCACGTCAGAAAATGGCTAAAATTCCAGTTGAAATTTTTTCAAAGTCCCTTAAAAATTTTCCCATTTTTGTCCCAATTCTTCCCATTTCCATTGAAACTTTTCAAATCCCTCTCAAAATTGTTGAAATTCTGTTGAAGCTTTTAAAATTCTCTCTAGAATTTTCAAAATCCATGTCCACATGTTTACAATTTCACGTCAAAAAATGGCTAAAATTCCAGTTGAAATTTTTTCAAAGTCCCTTAAAAATTTTCCAATTTTTGTCCCAATTCTTCCCATTCCCATTGAAACTTTTCAAATCCCTCTCAAAATTGTTGAAATTCTGTTGAAGCTTTTAAAATTCTCTCTAGAAGTTTCAAAATCCATGTCCACATGTTTACAATTTCACGTCAAAAAATTGCTAAAATTCCAGTTGAAATTTTTTCAAAGTCCCTGAAAAATTTTCCAATTTTTGTCCCAATTCTTCCCATTCCCATTGAAACTTTTCAAATCCCTCTCAAAATTGTTGAAATTCTGTTGAAGCTTTTAAAATTCTCTCTAGAATTTTCAAAATCCACTTCAACATGTTTACAATTTCACGTCAGAAAATGGCTAAAATTCCAGTTGAAATTTTTTCAAAGTCCCTTAAAAATTTTCCCATTTTTGTCCCAATTCTTCCCATTTCCATTGAAACTTTTCAAATCCCTCTCAAAATTGTTGAAATTCTGTTGAAGCTTTTAAAATTCTCTCTAGAATTTTCAAAATCCATGTCCACATGTTTACAATTTCACGTCAAAAAATTGCTAAAATTCCAGTTGAAATTTTTTCAAAGTCCCTTAAAAATTTTCCAATTTTTGTCCCAATTCTTCCCATTCCCATTGAAACTTTTCAAATCCCTCTCCAAATTGTTGAAATTCTGTTGAAGCTTTTAAAATTCTCTCTAGAATTTTCAAAATCCATGGCCACATGTTTACAATTTCACGTCAAAAAATTGCTAAAATTCCAGTTGCAATTTTTTCAAAGTCCCTGAAAAATTTTCGAATTTTTGTCCCAATTCTTCCCATTCCCATTGAAACTTTTCAAATCCCTCTCAAAATTGTTGAAATTCTGTTGAAGCTTTTAAAATTCTCTCTAGAATTTTCAAAATCCATGTCCACATGTTTACAATTTCACGTCAAAAAATTGCTAAAATTCCAGTTGCAATTTTTTTCAAAGTCCCTTAAAAATTTTCCAATTTTTGTCCCAATTCTTCCCATTCCCATTGAAACTTTTCAAATCCCTCTCCAAATTGTTGAAATTCTGTTGAAGCTTTTAAAATTCTCTCTAGAATTTTCAAAATCCATGTCCACATGTTTACAATTTCACGTCAAAAATTGCTAAAATTCCAGTTGAAATTTTTTCAAAGTCCCTTAAAAATTTTCCAATTTTTGTCCCAATTCTTCCCATTCCCATTGAAACTTTTCAAATCCCTCTCCAAATTGTTGAAATTCTGTTGAAGCTTTTAAAATTCTCTCTAGAATTTTCAAAATCCATGTCCACATGTTTACAATTTCACGTCAAAAAATTGCTAAAATTCCAGTTGCAATTTTTTCAAAGTCCCTTAAAAATTTTCCAATTTTTGTCCCAATTCTTCCCATTCGCATTGAAACTTTTCAAATCCCTCTCCAAATTGTTGAAATTCTGTTGAAGCTTTTAAAATTCTCTCTAGAATTTTCAAAATCCATGTCCACATGTTTACAATTTCACGTCAAAAAATTGCTAAAATTCCAGTTGAAATTTTTTCAAAGTCCCTTAAAAATTTTCCAATTTTTGTCCCAATTCTTCCCATTCCCATTGAAACTTTTCAAATCCCTCTCAAAATTGTTGAAATTCTGTTGAAGCTTTTAAAATTCTCTCTAGAATTTTCAAAATCCATGTCCACATGTTTACAATTTCACGTCAAAAAATTGCTAAAATTCCAGTTGAAATTTTTTCAAAGTCCCTGAAAAATTTTCCAATTTTTGTCCCAATTCTTCCCATTCCAATTGAAACTTTTCAAATCCCTCTCAAAATTGTTGAAATTCTGTTGAAGCTTTTAAAATTCTCTCTAGAATTTTCAAAATCCACTTCAACATGTTTACAATTTCACGTCAGAAAATGGCTAAAATTCCAGTTGAAATTTTTTCAAAGTCCCTGAAAAATTTTCCAATTTTTGTCCCAATTCTTCCCATTCCCATTGAAACTTTTCAAATCCCTCTCAAAATTGTTGAAATTCTGTTGAAGCTTTTAAAATTCTCTCTAGAATTTTCAAAATCCATGTCCACATGTTTACAATTTCACGTCAAAAAATTGCTAAAATTCCAGTTGCAATTTTTTCAAAGTCCCTTAAAAATTTTCCAATTTTTGTCCCAATTCTTCCCATTCCCATTGAAACTTTTCAAATCCCTCTCCAAATTGTTGAAATTCTCTTGAAGCTTTTAAAATTCTCTCTAGAATTTTCAAAATCCATGTCCACATGTTTACAATTTCACGTCAAAAAATTGCTAAAATTCCAGTTGAAATTTTTTCAAAGTCCCTTAAAAATTTTCCAATTTTTGTCCCAATTCTTCCCATTCCCATTGAAACTTTTCAAATCCCTCTCCAAATTGTTGAAATTCTGTTGAAGCTTTTAAAATTCTCTCTAGAATTTTCAAAATCCATGTCCACATGTTTACAATTTCACGTCAAAAAATTGCTAAAATTCCAGTTGCAATTTTTTCAAAGTCCCTTAAAAATTTTCCAATTTTTGTCCCAATTCTTCCCATTCGCATTGAAACTTTTCAAATCCCTCTCCAAATTGTTGAAATTCTGTTGAAGCTTTTAAAATTCTCTCTAGAATTTTCAAAATCCATGTCCACATGTTTACAATTTCACGTCAAAAAATTGCTAAAATTCCAGTTGAAATTTTTTCAAAGTCCCTTAAAAATTTTCCAATTTTTGTCCCAATTCTTCCCATTCCCATTGAAACTTTTCAAATCCCTCTCCAAATTGTTGAAATTCTGTTGAAGCTTTTAAAATTCTCTCTAGAATTTTCAAAATCCATGGCCACATGTTTACAATTTCACGTCAAAAAATTGCTAAAATTCCAGTTGCAATTTTTTCAAAGTCCCTGAAAAATTTTCCAATTTTTGTCCCAATTCTTCCCATTCCCATTGAAACTTTTCAAATCCCTCTCAAAATTGTTGAAATTCTGTTGAAGCTTTTAAAATTCTCTCTAGAATTTTCAAAATCCATGTCCACATGTTTACAATTTCACGTCAAAAAATTGCTAAAATTCCAGTTGAAATTTTTTCAAAGTCCCTTAAAAATTTTCCAATTTTTGTCCCAATTCTTCCCATTCCCATTGAAACTTTTCAAATCCCTCTCAAAATTGTTGAAATTCTCTTGAAGCTTTTAAAATTCTCTCTAGAATTTTCAAAATCCATGTCCACATGTTTACAATTTCACGTCAAAAAATTGCTAAAATTCCAGTTGAAATTTTTTCAAAGTCCCTTAAAAATTTTCCAATTTTTGTCCCAATTCTTCCCATTCCCATTGAAACTTTTCAAATCCTCTCAAAATTGTTGAAATTCTGTTGAAGCTTTTAAAATTCTCTCTAGAATTTTCAAAATCCATGTCCACATGTTTACAATTTCACGTCAAAAAATGGCTAAAATTCCAGTTGAAATTTTTTCAAAGTCCCTGAAAAATTTTCCAATTTTTGTCCCAATTCTTCCCATTCCCATTGAAACTTTTCAAATCCCTCTCCAAATTGTTGAAATTCTGTTGAAGCTTTTAAAATTCTCTCTAGAATTTTCAAAATCCATGTCCACATGTTTACAATTTCACGTCAAAAAATTGCTAAAATTCCAGTTGCAATTTTTTCAAAGTCCCTTAAAAATTTTCCAATTTTTGTCCCAATTCTTCCCATTCCCATTGAAACTTTTCAAATCCCTCTCCAAATTGTTTGAAATTCTGTTGAAGCTTTTAAAATTCTCTCTAGAATTTTCAAAATCCATGTCCACATGTTTACAATTTCACGTCAAAAAATTGCTAAAATTCCAGTTGAAATTTTTTCAAAGTCCCTTAAAAATTTCCAATTTTTGTCCCAATTCTTCCCATTCCCATTGAAACTTTTCAAATCCCTCTCCAAATTGTTGAAATTCTGTTGAAGCTTTTAAAATTCTCTCTAGAATTTTCAAAATCCATGTCCACATGTTTACAATTTCACGTCAAAAAATTGCTAAAATTCCAGTTGCAATTTTTTCAAAGTCCCTTAAAAATTTTCCAATTTTTGTCCCAATTCTTCCCATTCCCATTGAAACTTTTCAAATCCCTCTCCAAATTGTTGAAATTCTGTTGAAGCTTTTAAAATTCTCTCTAGAATTTTCAAAATCCATGTCCACATGTTTACAATTTCACGTCAAAAAATTGCTAAAATTCCAGTTGAAATAAAGTCCCTTAAAAATTTTCCAATTTTTGTCCCAATTCTTCCCATTCCCATTGAAACTTTTCAAATCCCTCTCCAAATTGTTGAAATTCTGTTGAAGCTTTTAAATTCTCTCTAGAATTTTCAAAATCCACTTCAACATGTTTACAATTTCACGTCAGAAAATGGCTAAAATTCCAGTTGAAATTTTTTCAAAGTCCCTTAAAAATTTTCCCATTTTTTGTCCCAATTCTTCCCATTCCCATTGAAACTTTTCAAATCCCTCTCAAAATTGTTGAAATTCTGTTGAAGCTTTTAAAATTCTCTCTAGAATTTTCAAAATCCATGTCCACATGTTTACAATTTCACGTCAAAAAATGGCTAAAATACCAGTTGAAATTTTTTCAAAGTCCCTTAAAAATTTTCCAATTTTTGTCCCAATTCTTCCCATTCCCATTGAAACTTTTCAAATCCCTCTCAAAATTGTTGAAATTCTCTTGAAGCTTTTAAAATTCTCTCTAGAATTTTCAAAATCCATGTCCACATGTTTACAATTTCACGTCAAAAAATTGCTAAAATTCCAGTTGAAATTTTTTCAAAGTCCCTTAAAAATTTTCCAATTTTTGTCCCAATTCTTCCCATTCCCATTGAAACTTTTCAAATCCCTCTCCAAATTGTTGAAATTCTGTTGAAGCTTTTAAAATTCTCTCTAGAATTTTCAAAATCCATGTCCACATGTTTACAATTTCACGTCAAAAAATGGCTAAAATTCCAGTTGCAATTTTTTCAAAGTCCCTTAAAAATTTTCCAATTTTTGTCCCAATTCTTCCCATTCCCATTGAAACTTTTCAAATCCCTCTCCAAATTGTTGAAATTCTGTTGAAGCTTTTAAAATTCTCTCTAGAATTTTCAAAATCCATGTCCACATGTTTACAATTTCACGTCAAAAAATTGCTAAAATTCCAGTTGAAATAAAGTCCCTTAAAAATTTTCCAATTTTTGTCCCAATTCTTCCCATTCCCATTGAAACTTTTCAAATCCCTCTCCAAATTGTTGAAATTCTGTTGAAGCTTTTAAAATTCTCTCTAGAATTTTCAAAATCCATGTCCACATGTTTACAATTTCACGTCAAAAAATGGCTAAAATTCCAGTTGCAATTTTTTCAAAGTCCCTTAAAAATTTTCCAATTTTTGTCCCAATTCTTCCCATTCGCATTGAAACTTTTCAAATCCCTCTCCAAATTGTTGAAATTCTGTTGAAGCTTTTAAAATTCTCTCTAGAATTTTCAAAATCCATGTCCACATGTTTACAATTTCACGTCAAAAATTGCTAAAATTCCAGTTGAAATTTTTTCAAAGTCCCTTAAAAATTTTCCAATTTTTGTCCCAATTCTTCCCATTCCCATTGAAACTTTTCAAATCCCTCTCAAAATTGTTGAAATTCTCTTGAAGCTTTTAAAATTCTCTCTAGAATTTTCAAAATCCATGTCCACATGTTTACAATTTCACGTCAAAAAATTGCTAAAATTCCAGTTGAAATTTTTTCAAAGTCCCTTAAAAATTTTCCAATTTTTGTCCCAATTCTTCCCATTCCCATTGAAACTTTTCAAATCCCTCTCAAAATTGTTGAAATTCTGTTGAAGCTTTTAAAATTCTCTCTAGAAGTTTCAAAATCCATGTCCACATGTTTACAATTTCACGTCAAAAAATTGCTAAAATTCCAGTTGAAATTTTTTCAAAGTCCCTTAAAATTTTCCAATTTTTGTCCCAATTCTTCCCATTCCCATTGAAACTTTTCAAATCCCTCTCAAAATTGTTGAAATTCTGTTGAAGCTTTTAAAATTCTCTCTAGAATTTTCAAAATCCATGGCCACATGTTTACAATTTCACGTCAAAAAATTGCTAAAATTCCAGTTGAAATTTTTTCAATGTCCCTTAAAAATTTTCCAATTTTTGTCCCAATTCTTCCCATTCCCATTGAAACTTTTCAAATCCCTCTCAAAATTGTTGAAATTCTGTTGAAGCTTTTAAAATTCTCTCTAGAATTTTCAAAATCCATGTCCACATGTTTACAATTTCACGTCAAAAAATGGCTAAAATTCCAGTTGAAATTTTTTCAAAGTCCCTTAAAAATTTTCCAATTTTTGTCCCAATTCTTCCCATTCCCATTGAAACTTTTCAAATCCCTCTCCAAATTGTTGAAATTCTGTTGAAGCTTTTAAAATTCTCTCTAGAATTTTCAAAATCCATGTCCACATGTTTACAATTTCACGTCAGAAAAATGGCTAAAATTCCAGTTGCAATTTTTTCAAAGTCCCTTAAAAATTTTCCCATTTTTGTCCCAATTCTTCCCATTCGCATTGAAACTTTTCAAATCCCTCTCAAAATTGTTGAAATTCTGTTGAAGCTTTTAAAATTCTCTCTAGAATTTTCAAAATCCATGTCCACATGTTTACAATTTCACGTCAAAAAATGGCTAAAATACCAGTTGAAATTTTTTCAAAGTCCCTTAAAAATTTTCCAATTTTTGTCCCAATTCTTCCCATTCCCATTGAAACTTTTCAAATCCCTCTCCAAATTGTTGAAATTCTGTTGAAGCTTTTAAAATTCTCTCTAGAATTTTCAAAATCCATGGCCACATGTTTACAATTTCACGTCAAAAAATTGCTAAAATTCCAGTTGAAATTTTTTCAAAGTCCCTTAAAAATTTTCCAATTTTTGTCCCAATTCTTCCCATTCCCATTGAAACTTTTCAAATCCCTCTCCAAATTGTTGAAATTCTGTTGAAGCTTTTAAAATTCTCTCTAGAATTTTCAAAATCCATGTCCACATGTTTACAATTTCACGTCAAAAAATTGCTAAAATTCCAGTTGAAATTTTTTCAAAGTCCCTTAAAAATTTTCCAATTTTTGTCCCAATTCTTCCCATTCCCATTGAAACTTTTCAAATCCCTCTCCAAATTGTTGAAATTCTGTTGAAGCTTTTAAAATTCTCTCTAGAATTTTCAAAATCCATGTCCACATGTTTACAATTTCACGTCAAAAAATTGCTAAAATTCCAGTTGAAATTTTTTAAAGTCCCTTAAAAATTTTCCAATTTTTGTCCCAATTCTTCCCATTCCCATTGAAACTTTTCAAATCCCTCTCCAAATTGTTGAAATTCTGTTGAAGCTTTTAAAATTCTCTCTAGAATTTTCAAAATCCATGTCCACATGTTCACAATTTCACGTCAAAAAATGGCTAAAATTCCAGTTGAAATTTTTTCAAAGTCCCTTAAAAATTTTCCAATTTTTGTCCCAATTCTTTCCATTCCCATTGAAACTTTTCAAATCCCTCTCAAAATTGTTGAAATTCTGTTGAAGCTTTTAAAATTCTCTCTAGAATTTTCAAAATCCATGGCCACATGTTTACAATTTCACGTCAAAAAATTGCTAAAATTCCAGTTGAAATTTTTTCAAAGTCCCTGAAAAATTTTCCAATTTTTGTCCCAATTCTTCCCATTCCCATTGAAACTTTTCAAATCCCTCTCAAAATTGTTGAAATTCTGTTGAAGCTTTTAAAATTCTCTCTAGAATTTTCAAAATCCATGTCCACATGTTTACAATTTCACGTCAAAAAATGGCTAAAATTCCAGTTTAAATTTTTTCAAAGTCCCTGAAAAATTTTCCAATTTTTGTCCCAATTCTTCCCATTCCCATTGAAACTTTTCAAATCCCTCTCCAAATTGTTGAAATTCTCTTGAAGCTTTTAAAATTCTCTCTAGAATTTTCAAAATCCATGTCCACATGTTTACAATTTCACGTCAAAAAATGGCTAAAATTCCAGTTGCAATTTTTTCAAAGTCCCTTAAAAATTTTCCAATTTTTGTCCCAATTCTTCCCATTCCCATTGAAACTTTTCAAATCCCTCTCCAAATTGTTGAAATTCTGTTGAAGCTTTTAAAATTCTCTCTAGAATTTTCAAAATCCATGTCCACATGTTTACAATTTCACGTCAAAAAATTGCTAAAATTCCAGTTGCAATTTTTTCAAAGTCCCTTCAAAATTTTCCAATTTTTGTCCCAATTCTTCCCATTCCCATTGAAACTTTTCAAATCCCTCTCCAAATTGTTGAAATTCTGTTGAAGCTTTTAAAATTCTCTCTAGAATTTTCAAAATCCATGGCCACATGTTTACAATTTCACGTCAAAAAATTGCTAAAATTCCAGTTGAAATTTTTTCAAAGTCCCTTAAAAATTTTCCAATTTTTGTCCCAATTCTTCCCATTCCCATTGAAACTTTTCAAATCCCTCTCCAAATTGTTGAAATTCTGTTGAAGCTTTTAAAATTCTCTCTAGAATTTTCAAAATCCATGTCCACATGTTTACAATTTCACGTCAAAAAATTGCTAAAATTCCAGTTGAAATTTTTTCAAAGTCCCTTAAAAATTTTCCAATTTTTGTCCCAATTCTTCCCATTCCCATTGAAACTTTTCAAATCCCTCTCAAAATTGTTGAAATTCTCTTGAAGCTTTTAAAATTCTCTCTAGAATTTTCAAAATCCATGTCCACATGTTTACAATTTCACGTCAAAAAATGGCTAAAATTCCAGTTGAAATTTTTTCAAAGTCCCTTCAAAATTTTCCAATTTTTGTCCCAATTCTTCCCATTCCCATTGAAACTTTTCAAATCCCTCTCAAAATTGTTGAAATTCTGTTGAAGCTTTTAAAATTCTCTCTAGAATTTTCAAAATCCACTTCAACATGTTTACAATTTCACGTCAGAAAATGGCTAAAATTCCAGTTGAAATTTTTTCAAAGTCCCTTAAAAATTTTCCAATTTTTGTCCCAATTCTTCCCATTCCCATTGAAACTTTTCAAATCCCTCTCAAAATTGTTGAAATTCTGTTGAAGCTTTTAAAATTCTCTCTAGAATTTTCAAAATCCATGTCCACATGTTTACAATTTCACGTCAAAAAATTGCTAAAATTCCAGTTGAAATTTTTTCAAAGTCCCTTAAAAATTTTCCAATTTTTGTCCCAATTCTTCCCATTCCCATTGAAACTTTTCAAATCCCTCTCAAAATTGTTGAAATTCTGTTGAAGCTTTTAAAATTCTCTCTAGAAGTTTCAAAATCCATGTCCACATGTTTACAATTTCACGTCAAAAAATTGCTAAAATTCCAGTTGAAATTAAGTCCCTTAAAAATTTTCCAATTTTTGTCCCAATTCTTCCCATTCCCATTGAAACTTTTCAAATCCCTCTCCAAATTGTTGAAATTCTGTTGAAGCTTTTAAAATTCTCTCTAGAATTTTCAAAATCCATGTCCACATGTTTACAATTTCACGTCAAAAAATTGCTAAAATTCCAGTTGAAATTTTTTCAAAGTCCCTTAAAAATTTTCCAATTTTTGTCCCAATTCTTCCCATTCCCATTGAAACTTTTCAAATCCCTCTCAAAATTGTTGAAATTCTGTTGAAGCTTTTAAAATTCTCTCTAGAATTTTCAAAATCCATGGCCACATGTTTACAATTTCACGTCAAAAAATTGCTAAAATTCCAGTTGAAATTTTTTCAAAGTCCCTTAAAAATTTTCCAATTTTTGTCCCAATTCTTCCCATTCCCATTGAAACTTTTCAAATCCCTCTCAAAATTGTTGAAATTCTCTTGAAGCTTTTAAAATTCTCTCTAGAATTTTCAAAATCCGTGTCCATATGTTTACAATTTCACGTCAAAAAATTGCTAAAATTCCAGTTGAAATTTTTTCAAAGTCCCTTAAAAATTTTCCAATTTTTGTCCCAATTCTTCCCATTCCCATTGAAACTTTTCAAATCCCTCTCCAAATTGTTGAAATTCTCTTGAAGCTTTTAAAATTCTCTCTAGAATTTTCAAAATCCATGTCCACATGTTTACAATTTCACGTCAAAAAATTGCTGAAATTCCAGTTGAAATTTTTTCAAAGTCCCTTAAAAATTTTCCAATTTTTGTCCCAATTCTTCCCATTCGCATTGAAACTTTTCAAATCCCTCTCAAAATTGTTGAAATTCTGTTGAAGCTCTTAAAATTCTCTCTAGAATTTTCAAAATCCATGTCCACATGTTTACAATTTCACGTCAAAAAATTGCTAAAATTCCAGTTGAAATTTTTTCAAAGTCCCTTAAAAATTTTCCAATTTTTGTCCCAATTCTTCCCATTCCCATTGAAACTTTTCAAATCCCTCTCAAAATTGTTGAAATTCTGTTGAAGCTTTTAAAATTCTCTCTAGAATTTTCAAAATCCATGTCCACATGTTTACAATTTCACGTCAAAAAATTGCTAAAATTCCAGTTGAAATTTTTTCAAAGTCCCTTAAAAATTTTCCAATTTTTGTCCCAATTCTTCCCATTCCCATTGAAACTTTTCAAATCCCTCTCAAAATTGTTGAAATTCTGTTGAAGCTTTTAAAATTCTCTCTAGAATTTTCAAAATCCATGTCCACATGTTTACAATTTCACGTCAAAAAATTGCTAAAATTCCAGTTGAAATTTTTTCAAAGTCCCTGAAAAATTTTCCAATTTTTGTCCCAATTCTTCCCATTCCCATTGAAACTTTTCAAATCCCTCTCAAAATTGTTGAAATTCTGTTGAAGCTTTTAAAATTCTCTCTAGAAGTTTCAAAATCCATGTCCACATGTTTACAATTTCACGTCAAAAAATTGCTAAAATTCCAGTTGAAATTAAGTCCCTTAAAAATTTTCCAATTTTTGTCCCAATTCTTCCCATTCCCATTGAAACTTTTCAAATCCCTCTCCAAATTGTTGAAATTCTGTTGAAGCTTTTAAAATTCTCTCTAGAATTTTCAAAATCCATGTCCACATGTTTACAATTTCACGTCAAAAAATTGCTAAAATTCCAGTTGAAATTTTTTCAAAGTCCCTTAAAAATTTTCCAATTTTTGTCCCAATTCTTCCCATTCCCATTGAAACTTTTCAAATCCCTCTCCAAATTGTTGAAATTCTGTTGAAGCTTTTAAAATTCTCTCTAGAATTTTCAAAATCCATGGCCACATGTTTACAATTTCACGTCAAAAAATTGCTAAAATTCCAGTTGAAATTTTTTCAAAGTCCCTTAAAAATTTTCCAATTTTTGTCCCAATTCTTCCCATTCCCATTGAAACTTTTCAAATCCCTCTCAAAATTGTTGAAATTCTCTTGAAGCTTTTAAAATTCTCTCTAGAATTTTCAAAATCCATGTCCACATGTTTACAATTTCACGTCAAAAAATGGCTAAAATTCCAGTTGAAATTTTTTCAAAGTCCCTTCAAAATTTTCCAATTTTTGTCCCAATTCTTCCCATTCCCATTGAAACTTTTCAAATCCCTCTCAAAATTGTTGAAATTCTGTTGAAGCTTTTAAAATTCTCTCTAGAATTTTCAAAATCCACTTCAACATGTTTACAATTTCACGTCAGAAAATGGCTAAAATTCCAGTTGAAATTTTTTCAAAGTCCCTTAAAAATTTTCCAATTTTTGTCCCAATTCTTCCCATTCCCATTGAAACTTTTCAAATCCCTCTCAAAATTGTTGAAATTCTGTTGAAGCTTTTAAAATTCTCTCTAGAATTTTCAAAATCCATGTCCACATGTTTACAATTTCACGTCAAAAAATTGCTAAAATTCCAGTTGAAATTTTTTCAAAGTCCCTTAAAAATTTTCCAATTTTTGTCCCAATTCTTCCCATTCCCATTGAAACTTTTCAAATCCCTCTCAAAATTGTTGAAATTCTGTTGAAGCTTTTAAAATTCTCTCTAGAATTTTCAAAATCCATGGCCACATGTTTACAATTTCACGTCAAAAAATTGCTAAAATTCCAGTTGAAATTTTTTCAAAGTCCCTTAAAAATTTTCCAATTTTTGTCCCAATTCTTCCCATTCCCATTGAAACTTTTCAAATCCCTCTCCAAATTGTTGAAATTCTGTTGAAGCTTTTAAAATTCTCTCTAGAATTTTCAAAATCCATGTCCACATGTTTACAATTTCACGTCAAAAAATTGCTAAAATTCCAGTTGAAATTAAGTCCCTTAAAAATTTTCCAATTTTTGTCCCAATTCTTCCCATTCCCATTGAAACTTTTCAAATCCCTCTCCAAATTGTTGAAATTCTGTTGAAGCTTTTAAAATTCTCTCTAGAATTTTCAAAATCCATGTCCACATGTTTACAATTTCACGTCAAAAAATTGCTAAAATTCCAGTTGAAATTTTTTCAAAGTCCCTTAAAAATTTTCCAATTTTTGTCCCAATTCTTCCCATTCCCATTGAAACTTTTCAAATCCCTCTCAAAATTGTTGAAATTCTGTTGAAGCTTTTAAAATTCTCTCTAGAATTTTCAAAATCCATGGCCACATGTTTACAATTTCACGTCAAAAAATTGCTAAAATTCCAGTTGAAATTTTTTCAAAGTCCCTTAAAAATTTTCCAATTTTTGTCCCAATTCTTCCCATTCCCATTGAAACTTTTCAAATCCCTCTCAAAATTGTTGAAATTCTGTTGAAGCTTTTAAAATTCTCTCTAGAATTTTCAAAATCCGTGTCCATATGTTTACAATTTCACGTCAAAAAATTGCTAAAATTCCAGTTGAAATTTTTTCAAAGTCCCTTAAAAATTTTCCAATTTTTGTCCCAATTCTTCCCATTCGCATTGAAACTTTTCAAATCCCTCTCAAAATTGTTGAAATTCTGTTGAAGCTTTTAAAATTCTCTCTAGAATTTTCAAAATCCATGGCCACATGTTTACAATTTCACGTCAAAAAATTGCTAAAATTCCAGTTGAAATTTTTTCAAAGTCCCTTAAAAATTTTCCAATTTTTGTCCCAATTCTTCCCATTCCCATTGAAACTTTTCAAATCCCTCTCAAAATTGTTGAAATTCTGTTGAAGCTTTTAAAATTCTCTCTAGAATTTTCAAAATCCATGTCCACATGTTTACAATTTCACGTCAAAAAATTGCTAAAATTCCAGTTGAAATTTTTTCAAAGTCCCTTAAAAATTTTCCAATTTTTGTCCCAATTCTTCCCATTCCCATTGAAACTTTTCAAATCCCTCTCAAAATTGTTGAAATTCTGTTGAAGCTTTTAAAATTCTCTCTAGAATTTTCAAAATCCATGTCCACATGTTTACAATTTCACGTCAAAAAATTGCTAAAATTCCAGTTGAAATTTTTTCAAAGTCCCTTAAAAATTTTCCAATTTTTGTCCCAATTCTTCCCATTCCCATTGAAACTTTTCAAATCCCTCTCAAAATTGTTGAAATTCTGTTGAAGCTTTTAAAATTCTCTCTAGAATTTTCAAAATCCATGTCCACATGTTTACAATTTCACGTCAAAAAATTGCTAAAATTCCAGTTGAAATTTTTTCAAAGTCCCTGAAAAATTTTCCAATTTTTGTCCCAATTCTTCCCATTCCCATTGAAACTTTTCAAATCCCTCTCAAAATTGTTGAAATTCTGTTGAAGCTTTTAAAATTCTCTCTAGAAGTTTCAAAATCCATGTCCACATGTTTACAATTTCACGTCAAAAAATTGCTAAAATTCCAGTTGAAATTAAGTCCCTTAAAAATTTTCCAATTTTTGTCCCAATTCTTCCCATTCCCATTGAAACTTTTCAAATCCCTCTCAAAATTGTTGAAATTCTGTTGAAGCTTTTAAAATTCTCTCTAGAATTTTCAAAATCCATGGCCACATGTTTACAATTTCACGTCAAAAAATTGCTAAAATTCCAGTTGAAATTTTTTCAAAGTCCCTTAAAAATTTTCCAATTTTTGTCCCAATTCTTCCCATTCCCATTGAAACTTTTCAAATCCCTCTCAAAATTGTTGAAATTCTCTTGAAGCTTTTAAAATTCTCTCTAGAATTTTCAAAATCCGTGTCCATATGTTTACAATTTCACGTCAAAAAATTGCTAAAATTCCAGTTGAAATTTTTTCAAAGTCCCTTAAAAATTTTCCAATTTTTGTCCCAATTCTTCCCATTCCCATTGAAACTTTTCAAATCCCTCTCCAAATTGTTGAAATTCTCTTGAAGCTTTTAAAATTCTCTCTAGAATTTTCAAAATCCATGTCCACATGTTTACAATTTCACGTCAAAAAATTGCTGAAATTCCAGTTGAAATTTTTTCAAAGTCCCTTAAAAATTTTCCAATTTTTGTCCCAATTCTTCCCATTCGCATTGAAACTTTTCAAATCCCTCTCAAAATTGTTGAAATTCTGTTGAAGCTCTTAAAATTCTCTCTAGAATTTTCAAAATCCACTTCAACATGTTTACAATTTCACGTCAAAAAATTGCTAAAATTCCAGTTGCAATTTTTTCAAAGTCCCTTAAAAATTTTCCAATTTTTGTCCCAATTCTTCCCATTCCCATTGAAACTTTTCAAATCCCTCTCAAAATTGTTGAAATTCTGTTGAAGCTTTTAAAATTCTCTCTAGAATTTTCAAAATCCATGTCCACATGTTTACAATTTCACGTCAAAAAATTGCTAAAATTCCAGTTGAAATTTTTTCAAAGTCCCTTAAAAATTTTCCAATTTTTGTCCCAATTCTTCCCATTCCCATTGAAACTTTTCAAATCCCTCTCAAAATTGTTGAAATTCTGTTGAAGCTTTTAAAATTCTCTCTAGAATTTTCAAAATCCATGTCCACATGTTTACAATTTCACGTCAAAAAATTGCTAAAATTCCAGTTGAAATTTTTTCAAAGTCCCTTAAATATTTTCCAATTTTTGTCCCAATTCTTCCCATTCCCATTGAAACTTTTCAAATCCCTCTCAAAATTGTTGAAATTCTGTTGAAGCTTTTAAAATTCTCTCTAGAATTTTCAAAATCCATGTCCACATGTTTACAATTTCACGTCAAAAAATTGCTAAAATTCCAGTTGAAATTTTTTCAAAGTCCCTTAAAAATTTTCCAATTTTTGTCCCAATTCTTCCCATTCCCATTGAAACTTTTCAAATCCCTCTCAAAATTGTTGAAATTCTGTTGAAGCTTTTAAAATTCTCTCTAGAATTTTCAAAATCCATGGCCACATGTTTACAATTTCACGTCAAAAAATTGCTAAAATTCCAGTTGAAATTAAGTCCCTTAAAAATTTTCCAATTTTTGTCCCAATTCTTCCCATTCCCATTGAAACTTTTCAAATCCCTCTCCAAATTGTTGAAATTCTGTTGAAGCTTTTAAAATTCTCTCTAGAATTTTCAAAATCCATGTCCACATGTTTACAATTTCACGTCAAAAAATTGCTAAAATTCCAGTTGAAATTTTTTCAAAGTCCCTTAAAAATTTTCCAATTTTTGTCCCAATTCTTCCCATTCCCATTGAAACTTTTCAAATCCCTCTCCAAATTGTTGAAATTCTGTTGAAGCTTTTAAAATTCTCTCTAGAATTTTCAAAATCCATGTCCACATGTTTACAATTTCACGTCAAAAAATTGCTAAAATTCCAGTTGAAATTAAGTCCCTTAAAAATTTTCCAATTTTTGTCCCAATTCTTCCCATTCCCATTGAAACTTTTCAAATCCCTCTCAAAATTGTTGAAATTCTGTTGAAGCTTTTAAAATTCTCTAGAATTTTCAAAATCCATGTCCACATGTTTACAATTTCACGTCAGAAAATGGCTAAAATTCCAGTTGAAATTTTTTCAAAGTCCCTTAAAAATTTTCCAATTTTTGTCCCAATTCTTCCCATTCCCATTGAAACTTTTCAAATCCCTCTCAAAATTGTTGAAATTCTGTTGAAGCTTTTAAAATTCTCTCTAGAATTTTCAAAATCCATGGCCACATGTTTACAATTTCACGTCAAAAAATTGCTAAAATTCCAGTTGAAATTTTTTCAAAGTCCCTTAAAAATTTTCCAATTTTTGTCCCAATTCTTCCCATTCCCATTGAAAATTTTCAAATCCCTCTCAAAATTGTTGAAATTCTGTTGAAGCTTTTAAAATTCTCTAGAATTTTCAAAATCCATGTCCACATGTTTACAATTTCACGTCAAAAAATTGCTAAAATTCCAGTTGAAATTTTTTCAAAGTCCCTTAAAAATTTTCCAATTTTTGTCCCAATTCTTCCCATTCCCATTGAAACTTTTCAAATCCCTCTCAAAATTGTTGAAATTCTGTTGAAGCTTTTAAAATTCTCTCTAGAATTTTCAAAATCCATGTCCACATGTTTACAATTTCACGTCAAAAAATGGCTAAAATTCCAGTTGAAATCTTTTCAAAGTCCCTGAAAAATTTTCCAATTTTTGTCCCAATTCTTCCCATTCCCATTGAAACTTTTCAAATCCCTCTCAAAATTGTTGAAATTCTGTTGAAGCTTTTAAAATTCTCTCTAGAATTTTCAAAATCCATGTCCACATGTTTACAATTTCACGTCAAAAAATTGCTAAAATTCCAGTTGAAATTTTTTCAAAGTCCCTTCAAAATTTTCCAATTTTTGTCCCAATTCTTCCCATTCCCATTGAAACTTTTCAAATCCCTCTCAAAATTGTTGAAATTCTGTTGAAGCTTTTAAAATTCTCTCTAGAATTTTCAAAATCCATGTCCACATGTTTACAATTTCACGTCAAAAAATTGCTAAAATTCCAGTTGAAATTTTTTCAAAGTCCCTTAAAAATTTTCCAATTTTTGTCCCAATTCTTCCCATTCCCATTGAAACTTTTCAAATCCCTCTCAAAATTGTTGAAATTCTGTTGAAGCTTTTAAAATTCTCTCTAGAAGTTTCAAAATCCATGTCCACATGTTTACAATTTCACGTCAAAAAATTGCTAAAATTCCAGTTGAAATTAAGTCCCTTAAAAATTTTCCAATTTTTGTCCCAATTCTTCCCATTCCCATTGAAACTTTTCAAATCCCTCTCAAAATTGTTGAAATTCTGTTGAAGCTCTTAAAATTCTCTCTAGAATTTTCAAAATCCACTTCAACATGTTTACAATTTCACGTCAAAAAATGGCTAAAATTCCAGTTGCAATTTTTTCAAAGTCCCTTAAAAATTTTCCAATTTTTGTCCCAATTCTTCCCATTCCCATTGAAACTTTTCAAATCCCTCTCAAAATTGTTGAAATTCTGTTGAAGCTTTTAAAATTCTCTCTAGAATTTTCAAAATCCATGTCCACATGTTTACAATTTCACGTCAAAAAATTGCTAAAATTCCAGTTGAAATTTTTTCAAAGTCCCTTCAAAATTTTCCAATTTTTGTCCCAATTCTTCCCATTCCCATTGAAACTTTTCAAATCCCTCTCCAAATTGTTGAAATTCTGTTGAAGCTTTTAAAATTCTCTCTAGAATTTTCAAAATCCATGTCCACATGTTTACAATTTCACGTCAAAAAATTGCTAAAATTCCAGTTGAAATTTTTTCAAAGTCCCTTAAATATTTTCCAATTTTTGTCCCAATTCTTCCCATTCCCATTGAAACTTTTCAAATCCCTCTCAAAATTGTTGAAATTCTGTTGAAGCTTTTAAAATTCTCTCTAGAATTTTCAAAATCCATGTCCACATGTTTACAATTTCACGTCAAAAAATTGCTAAAATTCCAGTTGAAATTTTTTCAAAGTCCCTGAAAAATTTTCCAATTTTTGTCCCAATTCTTCCCATTCCCATTGAAACTTTTCAAATCCCTCTCAAAATTGTTGAAATTCTGTTGAAGCTTTTAAAATTCTCTCTAGAATTTTCAAAATCCATGTCCACATGTTTACAATTTCACGTCAAAAAATTGCTAAAATTCCAGTTGAAATTAAGTCCCTTAAAAATTTTCCAATTTTTGTCCCAATTCTTCCCATTCCCATTGAAACTTTTCAAATCCCTCTCCAAATTGTTGAAATTCTGTTGAAGCTTTTAAAATTCTCTCTAGAATTTTCAAAATCCATGTCCACATGTTTACAATTTCACGTCAAAAAATTGCTAAAATTCCAGTTGAAATTTTTTCAAAGTCCCTTAAAAATTTTCCAATTTTTGTCCCAATTCTTCCCATTCCCATTGAAACTTTTCAAATCCCTCTCAAAATTGTTGAAATTCTGTTGAAGCTTTTAAAATTCTCTCTAGAATTTTCAAAATCCATGTCCACATGTTTACAATTTCACGTCAAAAAATTGCTAAAATTCCAGTTGAAATTAAGTCCCTTAAAAATTTTCCAATTTTTGTCCCAATTCTTCCCATTCCCATTGAAACTTTTCAAATCCCTCTCAAAATTGTTGAAATTCTGTTGAAGCTTTTAAAATTCTCTAGAATTTTCAAAATCCATGTCCACATGTTTACAATTTCACGTCAGAAAATGGCTAAAATTCCAGTTGAAATTTTTTCAAAGTCCCTTAAAAATTTTCCAATTTTTGTCCCAATTCTTCCCATTCCCATTGAAACTTTTCAAATCCCTCTCAAAATTGTTGAAATTCTGTTGAAGCTTTTAAAATTCTCTCTAGAATTTTCAAAATCCATGGCCACATGTTTACAATTTCACGTCAAAAAATTGCTAAAATTCCAGTTGAAATTTTTTCAAAGTCCCTTAAAAATTTTCCAATTTTTGTCCCAATTCTTCCCATTCCCATTGAAAATTTTCAAATCCCTCTCAAAATTGTTGAAATTCTGTTGAAGCTTTTAAAATTCTCTAGAATTTTCAAAATCCATGTCCACATGTTTACAATTTCACGTCAAAAAATTGCTAAAATTCCAGTTGAAATTTTTTCAAAGTCCCTTAAAAATTTTCCAATTTTTGTCCCAATTCTTCCCATTCCCATTGAAACTTTTCAAATCCCTCTCAAAATTGTTGAAATTCTGTTGAAGCTTTTAAAATTCTCTCTAGAATTTTCAAAATCCATGTCCACATGTTTACAATTTCACGTCAAAAAATGGCTAAAATTCCAGTTGAAATCTTTTCAAAGTCCCTGAAAAATTTTCCAATTTTTGTCCCAATTCTTCCCATTCCCATTGAAACTTTTCAAATCCCTCTCAAAATTGTTGAAATTCTCTTGAAGCTTTTAAAATTCTCTCTAGAATTTTCAAAATCCATGTCCACATGTTTACAATTTCACGTCAAAAAATTGCTAAAATTCCAGTTGAAATTTTTTCAAAGTCCCTTAAAAATTTTCCAATTTTTGTCCCAATTCTTCCCATTCCCATTGAAACTTTTCAAATCCCTCTCCAAATTGTTGAAATTCTCTTGAAGCTTTTAAAATTCTCTCTAGAATTTTCAAAATCCATGTCCACATGTTTACAATTTCACGTCAAAAAATTGCTAAAATTCCAGTTGAAATTTTTTCAAAGTCCCTTAAAAATTTTCCAATTTTTGTCCCAATTCTTCCCATTCGCATTGAAACTTTTCAAATCCCTCTCAAAATTGTTGAAATTCTGTTGAAGCTCTTAAAATTCTCTCTAGAATTTTCAAAATCCACTTCAACAGGTTTACAATTTCACGTCAAAAAATTGCTAAAATTCCAGTTGCAATTTTTTCAAAGTCCCTTAAAAATTTTCCAATTTTTGTCCCAATTCTTCCCATTCCCATTGAAACTTTTCAAATCCCTCTCAAAATTGTTGAAATTCTGTTGAAGCTTTTAAAATTCTCTCTAGAATTTTCAAAATCCATGTCCACATGTTTACAATTTCACGTCAAAAAATTGCTAAAATTCCAGTTGAAATTTTTTCAAAGTCCCTTAAATATTTTCCAATTTTTGTCCCAATTCTTCCCATTCCCATTGAAACTTTTCAAATCCCTCTCAAAATTGTTGAAATTCTGTTGAAGCTTTTAAAATTCTCTCTAGAATTTTCAAAATCCATGTCCACATGTTTACAATTTCACGTCAAAAAATTGCTAAAATTCCAGTTGAAATTTTTTCAATGTCCCTTAAAAATTTTCCAATTTTTGTCCCAATTCTTCCCATTCCCATTGAAACTTTTCAAATCCCTCTCAAAATTGTTGAAATTCTGTTGAAGCTTTTAAAATTCTCTCTAGAATTTTCAAAATCCATGTCCACATGTTTACGATTTCACGTCAAAAAATTGCTAAAATTCCAGTTGAAATTTTTTCAATGTCCCTTAAAAATTTTCCAATTTTTGTCCCAATTCTTCCCATTCCCATTGAAACTTTTCAAATCCCTCTCAAAATTGTTGAAATTCTGTTGAAGCTTTTAAAATTCTCTCTAGAATTTTCAAAATCCATGTCCACATGTTTACAATTTCACATAAAAAAAATTGCTAAAATTCCAGTTGAAATTTTTTCAAAGTCCCTTAAAAATTTTCCAATTTTTGTCCCAATTCTTCCCATTCCCATTGAAACTTTTCAAATCCCTCTCAAAATTGTTGAAATTCTGTTGAAGCTTTTAAAATTCTCTCTAGAATTTTCAAAATCCATGGCCACATGTTTACAATTTCACGTCAAAAAATTGCTAAAATTCCAGTTGAAATTTTTTCAAAGTCCCTTAAAAATTTTCCAATTTTTGTCCCAATTCTTCCCATTCCCATTGAAACTTTTCAAATCCCTCTCCAAATTGTTGAAATTCTGTTGAAGCTCTTAAAATTCTCTCTAGATTTTTCAAAATCCATGTCCACATGTTTACAATTTCACGTCAAAAAATTGCTAAAATTCCAGTTGAAATTTTTTCAAAGTCCCTGAAAAATTTTCCAATTTTTGTCCCAATTCTTCCCATTCCCATTGAAACTTTTCAAATCCCTCTCAAAATTGTTGAAATTCTGTTGAAGCTTTTAAAATTCTCTCTAGAATTTTCAAAATCCATGTCCACATGTTTACAATTTCACGTCAAAAAATTGCTAAAATTCCAGTTGAAATTTTTTCAAAGTCCCTTAAAAATTTTCCAATTTTTGTCCCAATTCTTCCCATTCCCATTGAAACTTTTCAAATCCCTCTCAAAATTGTTGAAATTCTGTTGAAGCTTTTAAAATTCTCTAGAATTTTCAAAATCCATGTCCACATGTTTACAATTTCACGTCAAAAAATTGCTAAAATTCCAGTTGAAATTTTTTCAAAGTCCCTTAAAAATTTTCCAATTTTTGTCCCAATTCTTCCCATTCCCATTGAAACTTTTCAAATCCCTCTCCAAATTGTTGAAATTCTCTTGAAGCTTTTAAAATTCTCTCTAGAATTTTCAAAATCCATGTCCACATGTTTATAATATCACATAAAGAAAATTGCTAAAATTCCAGTTGAAATTTTTTCAAAGTCCCTTAAAAATTTTCCAATTTTTGTCCCAATTCTTCCCATTCCCATTGAAACTTTTCAAATCCCTCTCCAAATTGTTGAAATTCTGTTGAAGCTTTTAAAATTCTCTCTAGAATTTTCAAAATCCATGTCCACATGTTTACAATTTCACGTCAAAAAATTGCTAAAATTCCAGTTGAAATTTTTTCAAAGTCCCTTAAATATTTTCCAATTTTTGTCCCAATTCTTCCCATTCCCATTGAAACTTTTCAAATCCCTCTCCAAATTGTTGAAATTCTGTTGAAGCTTTTAAAATTCTCTCTAGAATTTTCAAAATCCACTTCAACATGTTTACGATTTCACGTCAAAAAATTGCTAAAATTCCAGTTGAAATTTTTTCAATGTCCCTTAAAAATTTTCCAATTTTTGTCCCAATTCTTCCCATTCCCATTGAAACTTTTCAAATCCCTCTCAAAATTGTTGAAATTCTGTTGAAGCTTTTAAAATTCTCTCTAGAATTTTCAAAATCCATGTCCACATGTTTACGATTTCACGTCAAAAAATTGCTAAAATTCCAGTTGAAATTTTTTCAAAGTCCCTTAAAATTTTTCCAATTTTTGTCCCAATTCTTCCCATTCCCATTGAAACTTTTCAAATCCCTCTCAAAATTGTTGAAATTCTGTTGAAGCTTTTAAAATTCTCTCTAGAATTTTCAAAATCCATGGCCACATGTTTACAATTTCACGTCAAAAAATTGCTAAAATTCCAGTTGCAATTTTTTCAAAGTCCCTTAAATATTTTCCAGTTTTTGTCCCAATTCTTCCCATTCCCATTGAAACTTTTCAAATCCCTCTCAAAATTGTTGAAATTCTGTTGAAGCTTTTAAAATTCTCTCTAGAATTTTCAAAATCCATGTCCACATGTTTACAATTTCACGTCAAAAAATTGCTAAAATTCCAGTTGAAATTTTTTCAATGTCCCTGAAAAATTTTCCAATTTTTGTCCCAATTCTTCCCATTCCCATTGAAACTTTTCAAATCCCTCTCAAAATTGTTGAAATTCTGTTGAAGCTTTTAAAATTCTCTCTAGAATTTTCAAAATCCATGTCCACATGTTTACGATTTCACGTCAAAAAATTGCTAAAATTCCAGTTGAAATTTTTTCAAAGTCCCTTAAAAATTTTCCAATTTTTGTCCCAATTCTTCCCATTCCCATTGAAACTTTTCAAATCCCTCTCAAAATTGTTGAAATTCTGTTGAAGCTTTTAAAATTCTCTCTAGAATTTTCAAAATCCATGTCCACATGTTTACGATTTCACGTCAAAAAATTGCTAAAATTCCAGTTGAAATTTTTTCAAAGTCCCTTAAAATTTTTCCAATTTTTGTCCCAATTCTTCCCATTCCCATTGAAACTTTTCAAATCCCTCTCAAAATTGTTGAAATTCTGTTGAAGCTTTTAAAATTCTCTCTAGAATTTTCAAAATCCATGTCCACATGTTTACAATTTCACGTCAAAAAATTGCTAAAATTCCAGTTGCAATTTTTTCAAAGTCCCTTAAATATTTTCCAATTTTTGTCCCAATTCTTCCCATTCCCATTGAAACTTTTCAAATCCCTCTCAAAATTGTTGAAATTCTGTTGAAGCTTTTAAAATTCTCTCTAGAATTTTCAAAATCCATGTCCACATGTTTACAATTTCACGTCAAAAAATTGCTAAAATTCCAGTTGAAATTTTTTCAAAGTCCCTTCAAAATTTTCCAATTTTTGTCCCAATTCTTCCCATTCCCATTGAAACTTTTCAAATCCCTCTCAAAATTGTTGAAATTCTGTTGAAGCTTTTAAAATTCTCTCTAGAATTTTCAAAATCCATGTCCACATGTTTACGATTTCACGTCAAAAAATTGCTAAAATTCCAGTTGAAATTTTTTCAAAGTCCCTTAAAAATTTTCCAATTTTTGTCCCAATTCTTCCCATTCCCATTGAAACTTTTCAAATCCCTCTCAAAATTGTTGAAATTCTGTTGAAGCTTTTAAAATTCTCTCTAGAATTTTCAAAATCCATGTCCACATGTTTACAATTTCACATAAAAAAAATTGCTAAAATTCCAGTTGAAATTTTTTCAAAGTCCCTTCAAAATTTTCCAATTTTTGTCCCAATTCTTCCCATTCCCATTGAAACTTTTCAAATCCCTCTCAAAATTGTTGAAATTCTGTTGAAGCTTTTAAAATTCTCTCTAGAATTTTCAAAATCCATGGCCACATGTTTACAATTTCACGTCAAAAAATTGCTAAAATTCCAGTTGAAATTTTTTCAAAGTCCCTTCAAAATTTTCCAATTTTTGTCCCAATTCTTCCCATTCCCATTGAAACTTTTCAAATCCCTCTCAAAATTGTTGAAATTCTGTTGAAGCTTTTAAAATTCTCTCTAGAAGTTTCAAAATCCATGTCCACATGTTTACAATTTCACGTCAAAAAATTGCTAAAATTCCAGTTGAAATTTTTTCAAAGTCCCTTCAAAATTTTCCAATTTTTGTCCCAATTCTTCCCATTCCCATTGAAACTTTTCAAATCCCTCTCAAAATTGTTGAAATTCTGTTGAAGCTTTTAAAATTCTCTCTAGAATTTTCAAAATCCACTTCAACATGTTTACATTTTCACGTCAGAAAATGGCTAAAATTCCAGTTGAAATCTTTTCAAAGTCCCTTAAAAATTTTCCAATTTTTGTCCCAATTCTTCCCATTCCCATTGAAACTTTTCAAATCCCTCTCAAAATTGTTGAAATTCTGTTGAAGCTTTTAAAATTCTCTCTAGAATTTTCAAAATCCATGGCCACATGTTTACAATTTCACGTCAAAAAATTGCTAAAATTCCAGTTGAAATTTTTTCCAAGTCCCTTAAAAATTTTCCAATTTTTGTCCCAATTCTTCCCATTCCCATTGAAACTTTTCAAATCCCTCTCAAAATTGTTGAAATTCTGTTGAAGCTCTTAAAATTCTCTCTAGAATTTTCAAAATCCATGTCCACATGTTTACAATTTCACGTCAAAAAATTGCTAAAATTCCAGTTGAAATTTTTTCAAAGTCCCTTCAAAATTTTCCAATTTTTGTCCCAATTCTTCCCATTCCCATTGAAACTTTTCAAATCCCTCTCAAAATTGTTGAAATTCTGTTGAAGCTTTTAAAATTATCTCTAGATTTTTCAAAATCCACTTCAACATGTTTACAATTTCACGTCAGAAAATGGCTAAAATTCCAGTTGAAATCTTTTCAAAGTCCCTTAAAAATTTTCCAATTTTTGTCCCAATTCTTCCCATTCCCATTGAAACTTTTCAAATCCCTCTCAAAATTGTTGAAATTCTGTTGAAGCTTTTAAAATTCTCTCTAGAATTTTCAAAATCCATGGCCACATGTTTACAATTTCACGTCAAAAAACTGCTAAAATTCCAGTTGAAATTTTTTCAAAGTCCCTTCAAAATTTTCCAATTTTTGTCCCAATTCTTCCCATTCCCATTGAAACTTTTCAAATCCCTCTCAAAATTGTTGAAATTCTGTTGAAGCTCTTAAAATTCTCTGTAGAATTTTCAAAATCCATGTCCACATGTTTACAATTTCACGTCAAAAAATTGCTAAAATTCCAGTTGAAATTTTTTCAAAGTCCCTGAAAAATTTTCCAATTTTTGTCCCAATTCTTCCCATTCCCATTGAAACTTTTCAAATCCCTCTCAAAATTGTTGAAATTCTGTTGAAGCTTTTAAAATTCTCTCTAGAATTTTCAAAATCCATGTCCACATGTTTACAATTTCACATAAAAAAAATTGCTAAAATTCCAGTTGAAATTTTTTCAAAGTCCCTTCAAAATTTTCCAATTTTTGTCCCAATTCTTCCCATTCCCATTGAAACTTTTCAAATCCCTCTCAAAATTGTTGAAATTCTGTTGAAGCTTTTAAAATTCTCTCTAGAATTTTCAAAATCCATGGCCACATGTTTACAATTTCACGTCAAAAAATTGCTAAAATTCCAGTTGAAATTTTTTCAAAGTCCCTTCAAAATTTTCCAATTTTTGTCCCAATTCTTCCCATTCCCATTGAAACTTTTCAAATCCCTCTCAAAATTGTTGAAATTCTGTTGAAGCTTTTAAAATTCTCTCTAGAAGTTTCAAAATCCATGTCCACATGTTTACAATTTCACGTCAAAAAATTGCTAAAATTCCAGTTGAAATTTTTTCAAAGTCCCTTCAAAATTTTCCAATTTTTGTCCCAATTCTTCCCATTCCCATTGAAACTTTTCAAATCCCTCTCAAAATTGTTGAAATTCTGTTGAAGCTTTTAAAATTCTCTCTAGAATTTTCAAAATCCACTTCAACATGTTTACATTTTCACGTCAGAAAATGGCTAAAATTCCAGTTGAAATCTTTTCAAAGTCCCTTAAAAATTTTCCAATTTTTGTCCCAATTCTTCCCATTCCCATTGAAACTTTTCAAATCCCTCTCAAAATTGTTGAAATTCTGTTGAAGCTTTTAAAATTCTCTCTAGAATTTTCAAAATCCATGGCCACATGTTTACAATTTCACGTCAAAAAATTGCTAAAATTCCAGTTGAAATTTTTTCCAAGTCCCTTAAAAATTTTCCAATTTTTGTCCCAATTCTTCCCATTCCCATTGAAACTTTTCAAATCCCTCTCAAAATTGTTGAAATTCTGTTGAAGCTCTTAAAATTCTCTCTAGAATTTTCAAAATCCATGTCCACATGTTTACAATTTCACGTCAAAAAATTGCTAAAATTCCAGTTGAAATTTTTTCAAAGTCCCTTCAAAATTTTCCAATTTTTGTCCCAATTCTTCCCATTCCCATTGAAACTTTTCAAATCCCTCTCAAAATTGTTGAAATTCTGTTGAAGCTTTTAAAATTATCTCTAGATTTTTCAAAATCCACTTCAACATGTTTACAATTTCACGTCAGAAAATGGCTAAAATTCCAGTTGAAATCTTTTCAAAGTCCCTTAAAAATTTTCCAATTTTTGTCCCAATTCTTCCCATTCCCATTGAAACTTTTCAAATCCCTCTCAAAATTGTTGAAATTCTGTTGAAGCTTTTAAAATTCTCTCTAGAATTTTCAAAATCCATGGCCACATGTTTACAATTTCACGTCAAAAAACTGCTAAAATTCCAGTTGAAATTTTTTCAAAGTCCCTTCAAAATTTTCCAATTTTTGTCCCAATTCTTCCCATTCCCATTGAAACTTTTCAAATCCCTCTCAAAATTGTTGAAATTCTGTTGAAGCTCTTAAAATTCTCTCTAGAATTTTCAAAATCCATGTCCACATGTTTACAATTTCACGTCAAAAAATTGCTAAAATTCCAGTTGAAATTTTTTCAAAGTCCCTGAAAAATTTTCCAATTTTTGTCCCAATTCTTCCCATTCCCATTGAAACTTTTCAAATCCCTCTCAAAATTGTTGAAATTCTGTTGAAGCTTTTAAAATTCTCTCTAGAATTTTCAAAATCCATGTCCACATGTTTACAATTTCACGTCAAAAAATTGCTAAAATTCCAGTTGAAATTTTTTCAAAGTCCCTTAAAAATTTTCCAATTTTTGTCCCAATTCTTCCCATTCCCATTGAAACTTTTCAAATCCCTCTCCAAATTGTTGAAATTCTGTTGAAGCTTTTAAAATTCTCTCTAGAATTTTCAAAATCCATGTCCACATGTTTACAATTTCACGTCAAAAAATGGCTAAAATTCCAGTTGAAATTTTTTCAAAGTCCCTTAAAAATTTTCCAATTTTTGTCCCAATTCTTCCCATTCCCATTGAAACTTTTCAAATCCCTCTCCAAATTGTTGAAATTCTGTTGAAGCTTTTAAAATTCTCTCTAGAAGTTTCAAAATCCATGTCCACATGTTTACAATTTCACGTCAAAAAATTGCTAAAATTCCAGTTGAAATTTTTTCAAAGTCCCTTAAAAATTTTCCAATTTTTGTCCCAATTCTTCCCATTCCCATTGAAACTTTTCAAATCCCTCTCCAAATTGTTGAAATTCTGTTGAAGCTTTTAAAATTCTCTCTAGAATTTTCAAAATCCATGTCCACATGTTTACAATTTCACGTCAAAAAATTGCTAAAATTCCAGTTGAAATTTTTTCAAAGTCCCTTAAATATTTTCCAATTTTTGTCCCAATTCTTCCCATTCCCATTGAAACTTTTCAAATCCATCTCAAAATTGTTGAAATTCTGTTGAAGCTTTTAAAATTCTCTCTAGAATTTTCAAAATCCATGTCGACATCTTTACAATTTCACGTCAAAAAATTGCTAAAATTCCAGTTGAAATTTTTTCAAAGTCCCTTCAAAATTTTCCAATTTTTGTCCCAATTCTTCCCATTCCCATTGAAACTTTTCAAATCCCTCTCAAAATTGTTGAAATTCTGTTGAAGCTTTTAAAATTCTCTCTAGAAGTTTCAAAATCCATGTCCACATGTTTACAATTTCACGTCAAAAAATTGCTAAAATTCCAGTTGAAATTTTTTCAAAGTCCCTTCAAAATTTTCCAATTTTTGTCCCAATTCTTCCCATTCCCATTGAAACTTTTCAAATCCCTCTCAAAATTGTTGAAATTCTGTTGAAGCTTTTAAAATTCTCTCTAGAATTTTCAAAATCCACTTCAACATGTTTACAATTTCACGTCAGAAAATGGCTAAAATTCCAGTTGAAATCTTTTCAAAGTCCCTTAAAAATTTTCCAATTTTTGTCCCAATTCTTCCCATTCCCATTGAAACTTTTCAAATCCCTCTCAAAATTGTTGAAATTCTGTTGAAGCTTTTAAAATTCTCTCTAGAATTTTCAAAATCCATGGCCACATGTTTACAATTTCACGTCAAAAAATTGCTAAAATTCCAGTTGAAATTTTTTCAAAGTCCCTTAAATATTTTCCAATTTTTGTCCCAATTCTTCCCATTCCCATTGAAACTTTTCAAATCCATCTCAAAATTGTTGAAATTCTGTTGAAGCTTTTAAAATTCTCTCTAGAATTTTCAAAATCCATGTCCACATGTTTACAATTTCACGTCAAAAAATTGCTAAAATTCCAGTTGAAATTTTTTCCAAGTCCCTTAAAAATTTTCCAATTTTTGTCCCAATTCTTCCCATTCCCATTGAAACTTTTCAAATCCCTCTCCAAATTGTTGAAATTCTGTTGAAGCTTTTAAAATTCTCTCTAGAATTTTCAAAATCCACTTCAACATGTTTACGATTTCACGTCAAAAAATTGCTAAAATTCCAGTTGAAATTTTTTCAATGTCCCTTAAAAATTTTCCAATTTTTGTCCCAATTCTTCCCATTCCCATTGAAACTTTTCAAATCCCTCTCAAAATTGTTGAAATTCTCTTGAAGCTTTTAAAATTCTCTCTAGAATTTTCAAAATCCATGTCCACATGTTTACAATTTCACGTCAAAAAATTGCTAAAATTCCAGTTGAAATTTTTTCAATGTCCCTGAAAAATTTTCCAATTTTTGTCCCAATTCTTCCCATTCCCATTGAAACTTTTCAAATCCCTCTCAAAATTGTTGAAATTCTGTTGAAGCTTTTAAAATTCTCTCTAGAATTTTCAAAATCCATGTCCACATGTTTACGATTTCACGTCAAAAAATTGCTAAAATTCCAGTTGAAATTTTTTCAAAGTCCCTTAAAAATTTTCCAATTTTTGTCCCAATTCTTCCCATTCCCATTGAAACTTTTCAAATCCCTCTCAAAATTGTTGAAATTCTGTTGAAGCTTTTAAAATTCTCTCTAGAATTTTCAAAATCCATGTCCACATGTTTACGATTTCACGTCAAAAAATTGCTAAAATTCCAGTTGAAATTTTTTCAAAGTCCCTTAAAATTTTTCCAATTTTTGTCCCAATTCTTCCCATTCCCATTGAAACTTTTCAAATCCCTCTCAAAATTGTTGAAATTCTGTTGAAGCTTTTAAAATTCTCTCTAGAATTTTCAAAATCCATGTCCACATGTTTACAATTTCACGTCAAAAAATTGCTAAAATTCCAGTTGAAATTTTTTCAATGTCCCTGAAAAATTTTCCAATTTTTGTCCCAATTCTTCCCATTCCCATTGAAACTTTTCAAATCCCTCTCAAAATTGTTGAAATTCTGTTGAAGCTTTTAAAATTCTCTCTAGAATTTTCAAAATCCATGTCCACATGTTTACGATTTCACGTCAAAAAATTGCTAAAATTCCAGTTGAAATTTTTTCAAAGTCCCTTAAAAATTTTCCAATTTTTGTCCCAATTCTTCCCATTCCCATTGAAACTTTTCAAATCCCTCTCAAAATTGTTGAAATTCTGTTGAAGCTTTTAAAATTCTCTCTAGAATTTTCAAAATCCATGTCCACATGTTTACAATTTCACATAAAAAAAATTGCTAAAATTCCAGTTGAAATTTTTTCAAAGTCCCTTCAAAATTTTCCAATTTTTGTCCCAATTCTTCCCATTCCCATTGAAACTTTTCAAATCCCTCTCAAAATTGTTGAAATTCTGTTGAAGCTTTTAAAATTCTCTCTAGAATTTTCAAAATCCATGTCCACATGTTTACAATTTCACGTCAAAAAATTGCTAAAATTCCAGTTGAAATTTTTTCCAAGTCCCTTAAAAATTTTCCAATTTTTGTCCCAATTCTTCCCATTCCCATTGAAACTTTTCAAATCCCTCTCAAAATTGTTGAAATTCTGTTGAAGCTCTTAAAATTCTCTCTAGAATTTTCAAAATCCATGTCCACATGTTTACAATTTCACGTCAAAAAATTGCTAAAATTCCAGTTGAAATTTTTTCAAAGTCCCTTCAAAATTTTCCAATTTTTGTCCCAATTCTTCCCATTCCCATTGAAACTTTTCAAATCCCTCTCAAAATTGTTGAAATTCTGTTGAAGCTTTTAAAATTATCTCTAGATTTTTCAAAATCCACTTCAACATGTTTACAATTTCACGTCAGAAAATGGCTAAAATTCCAGTTGAAATCTTTTCAAAGTCCCTTAAAAATTTTCCAATTTTTGTCCCAATTCTTCCCATTCCCATTGAAACTTTTCAAATCCCTCTCAAAATTGTTGAAATTCTGTTGAAGCTTTTAAAATTCTCTCTAGAATTTTCAAAATCCATGGCCACATGTTTACAATTTCACGTCAAAAAATTGCTAAAATTCCAGTTGAAATTTTTTCAAAGTCCCTTCAAAATTTTCCAATTTTTGTCCCAATTCTTCCCATTCCCATTGAAACTTTTCAAATCCCTCTCAAAATTGTTGAAATTCTGTTGAAGCTTTTAAAATTCTCTAGAATTTTCAAAATCCATGTCCACATGTTTACAATTTCACGTCAAAAAATTGCTAAAATTCCAGTTGAAATTTTTTCAAAGTCCCTTAAAAATTTTCCAATTTTTGTCCCAATTCTTCCCATTCCCATTGAAACTTTTCAAATCCCTCTCCAAATTGTTGAAATTCTGTTGAAGCTTTTAAAATTCTCTCTAGAATTTTCAAAATCCATGTCCACATGTTTACAATTTCACGTCAAAAAATGGCTAAAATTCCAGTTGAAATTTTTTCAAAGTCCCTTAAAAATTTTCCAATTTTTGTCCCAATTCTTCCCATTCCCATTGAAACTTTTCAAATCCCTCTCCAAATTGTTGAAATTCTGTTGAAGCTTTTAAAATTCTCTCTAGAAGTTTCAAAATCCATGTCCACATGTTTAGAATTTCACGTCAAAAAATTGCTAAAATTCCAGTTGAAATTTTTTCAAAGTCCCTTAAAAATTTTCCAATTTTTGTCCCAATTCTTCCCATTCCCATTGAAACTTTTCAAATCCCTCTCAAAATTGTTGAAATTCTGTTGAAGCTTTTAAAATTCTCTCTAGAATTTTCAAAATCCATGTCCACATGTTTACAATTTCACGTCAAAAAATTGCTAAAATTCCAGTTGAAATTTTTTCAAAGTCCCTTAAATATTTTCCAATTTTTGTCCCAATTCTTCCCATTCCCATTGAAACTTTTCAAATCCATCTCAAAATTGTTGAAATTCTGTTGAAGCTTTTAAAATTCTCTCTAGAATTTTCAAAATCCATGTCGACATCTTTACAATTTCACGTCAAAAAATTGCTAAAATTCCAGTTGAAATTTTTTCAAAGTCCCTTCAAAATTTTCCAATTTTTGTCCCAATTCTTCCCATTCCCATTGAAACTTTTCAAATCCCTCTCAAAATTGTTGAAATTCTGTTGAAGCTTTTAAAATTCTCTCTAGAAGTTTCAAAATCCATGTCCACATGTTTACAATTTCACGTCAAAAAATTGCTAAAATTCCAGTTGAAATGTTTTCAAAGTCCCTTAAAAATTTTCCAATTTTTGTCCCAATTCTTCCCATTCCCATTGAAACTTTTCAAATCCCTCTCCAAATTGTTGAAATTCTGTTGAAGCTTTTAAAATTCTCTCTAGAATTTTCAAAATCCATGTCCACATGTTTACAATTTCACGTCAAAAAATTGCTAAAATTCCAGTTGAAATTTTTTCAAAGTCCCTTAAATATTTTCCAATTTTTGTCCCAATTCTTCCCATTCCCATTGAAACTTTTCAAATCCCTCTCCAAATTGTTGAAATTCTGTTGAAGCTTTTAAAATTCTCTCTAGAATTTTCAAAATCCACTTCAACATGTTTACGATTTCACGTCAAAAAATTGCTAAAATTCCAGTTGAAATTTTTTCAAAGTCCCTTAAAAATTTTCCAATTTTTGTCCCAATTCTTCCCATTCCCATTGAAACTTTTCAAATCCCTCTCAAAATTGTTGAAATTCTGTTGAAGCTTTTAAAATTCTCTCTAGAATTTTCAAAATCCATGTCCACATGTTTACAATTTCACGTCAAAAAATTGCTAAAATTCCAGTTGAAATTTTTTCAAAGTCCCTTAAATATTTTCCAATTTTTGTCCCAATTCTTCCCATTCCCATTGAAACTTTTCAAATCCCTCTCCAAATTGTTGAAATTCTGTTGAAGCTTTTAAAATTCTCTCTAGAATTTTCAAAATCCATGTCCACATGTTTACAATTTCACGTCAAAAAATTGCTAAAATTCCAGTTGAAATTTTTTCAATGTCCCTTAAAAATTTTCCCATTTTTGTCCCAATTCTTCCCATTCCCATTGAAACTTTTCAAATCCCTCTCAAAATTGTTGAAATTCTGTTGAAGCTTTTAAAATTCTCTCTAGAATTTTCAAAATCCATGTCCACATGTTTACGATTTCACGTCAAAAAATTGCTAAAATTCCAGTTGAAATTTTTTCAAAGTCCCTTAAAAATTTTCCAATTTTTGTCCCAATTCTTCCCATTCCCATTGAAACTTTTCAAATCCCTCTCAAAATTGTTGAAATTCTGTTGAAGCTTTTAAAATTCTCTCTAGAATTTTCAAAATCCATGTCCACATGTTTACAATTTCACATAAAAAAAATTGCTAAAATTCCAGTTGAAATTTTTTCAAAGTCCCTTCAAAATTTTCCAATTTTTGTCCCAATTCTTCCCATTCCCATTGAAACTTTTCAAATCCCTCTCCAAATTGTTGAAATTCTGTTGAAGCTTTTAAAATTCTCTCTAGAATTTTCAAAATCCATGTCCACATGTTTACAATTTCACGTCAAAAAATTGCTAAAATTCCAGTTGAAATTTTTTCAAAGTCCCTTCAAAATTTTCCAATTTTTGTCCCAATTCTTCCCATTCCCATTGAAACTTTTCAAATCCCTCTCAAAATTGTTGAAATTCTGTTGAAGCTTTTAAAATTCTCTCTAGAAGTTTCAAAATCCATGTCCACATGTTTACAATTTCACGTCAAAAAATTGCTAAAATTCCAGTTGAAATTTTTTCCAAGTCCCTTCAAAATTTTCCAATTTTTGTCCCAATTCTTCCCATTCCCATTGAAACTTTTCAAATCCCTCTCAAAATTGTTGAAATTCTGTTGAAGCTTTTAAAATTCTCTCTAGAATTTTCAAAATCCATGTCCACATGTTTACAATTTCACATCAGAAAATGGCTAAAATTCCAGTTGAAATCTTTTCAAAGTCCCTTAAAAATTTTCCAATTTTTGTCCCAATTCTTCCCATTCCCATTGAAACTTTTCAAATCCCTCTCAAAATTGTTGAAATTCTGTTGAAGCTCTTAAAATTCTCTCTAGAATTTTCAAAATCCATGGCCACATGTTTACAATTTCACGTCAAAAAATTGCTAAAATTCCAGTTGAAATTTTTTCAAAGTCCCTTAAATATTTTCCAATTTTTGTCCCAATTCTTCCCATTCCCATTGAAACTTTTCAAATCCCTCTCAAAATTGTTGAAATTCTGTTGAAGCTTTTAAAATTCTCTCTAGAATTTTCAAAATCCATGTCCACATGTTTACAATTTCACGTCAAAAAATGGCTAAAATTCCAGTTGAAATTTTTTCAAAGTCCCTTAAAAATTTTCCAATTTTTGTCCCAATTCTTCCCATTCCCATTGAAACTTTTCAAATCCCTCTCAAAATTGTTGAAATTCTGTTGAAGCTTTTAAAATTCTCTCTAGAATTTTCAAAATCCACTTCAACATGTTTACAATTTCACGTCAGAAAATGGCTAAAATTCCAGTTGAAATCTTTTCAAAGTCCCTGAAAAATTTTCCAATTTTTGTCCCAATTCTTCCCATTCCCATTGAAACTTTTCAAATCCCTCTCAAAATTGTTGAAATTCTGTTGAAGCTTTTAAAATTCTCTCTAGAATTTTCAAAATCCATGGCCACATGTTTACAATTTCACGTCAAAAAATTGCTAAAATTCCAGTTGAAATTTTTTCCAAGTCCCTTAAAAATTTTCCAATTTTTGTCCCAATTCTTCCCATTCCCATTGAAACTTTTCAAATCCCTCTCAAAATTGTTGAAATTCTGTTGAAGCTCTTAAAATTCTCTCTAGAAGTTTCAAAATCCATGTCCACATGTTTACAATTTCACGTCAAAAAATTGCTAAAATTCCAGTTGAAATTTTTTCAAAGTCCCTTCAAAATTTTCCAATTTTTGTCCCAATTCTTCCCATTCCCATTGAAACTTTTCAAATCCCTCTCAAAATTGTTGAAATTCTGTTGAAGCTTTTAAAATTCTCTCTAGAATTTTCAAAATCCACTTCAACATGTTTACAATTTCACGTCAGAAAATGGCTAAAATTCCAGTTGAAATCTTTTCAAAGTCCCTTAAAAATTTTCCAATTTTTGTCCCAATTCTTCCCATTCCCATTGAAACTTTTCAAATCCCTCTCCAAATTGTTGAAATTCTGTTGAAGCTTTTAAAATTCTCTCTAGAATTTTCAAAATCCATGGCCACATGTTTACAATTTCACGTCAAAAAATTGCTAAAATTCCAGTTGAAATTTTTTCCAAGTCCCTGAAAAATTTTCCAATTTTTGTCCCAATTCTTCCCATTCCCATTGAAACTTTTCAAATCCCTCTCAAAATTGTTGAAATTCTGTTGAAGCTCTTAAAATTCTCTCTAGAATTTTCAAAATCCATGTCCACATGTTTACAATTTCACGTCAAAAAATTGCTAAAATTCCAGTTGCAATTTTTTCAAAGTCCCTTAAAAATTTTCCAATTTTTGTCCCAATTCTTCCCATTCCCATTGAAACTTTTCAAATCCCTCTCAAAATTGTTGAAATTCTCTTGAAGCTTTTAAAATTCTCTCTAGAATTTTCAAAATCCACTTCAACATGTTTACAATTTCACGTCAAAAAATTGCTAAAATTCCAGTTGAAATTTTTTCAAAGTCCCTTAAAAATTTTCCAATTTTTGTCCCAATTCTTCCCATTCCCATTGAAACTTTTCAAATCCCTCTCAAAATTGTTGAAATTCTGTTGAAGCTTTTAAAATTCTCTAGAATTTTCAAAATCCATGTCCACATGTTTACAATTTCACGTCAAAAAATTGCTAAAATTCCAGTTGAAATTTTTTCAAAGTCCCTTAAAAATTTTCCAATTTTTGTCCCAATTCTTCCCATTCCCATTGAAACTTTTCAAATCCCTCTCCAAATTGTTGAAATTCTGTTGAAGCTTTTAAAATTCTCTCTAGAATTTTCAAAATCCATGTCCACATGTTTAAAATTTCACGTCAAAAAATGGCTAAAATTCCAGTTGAAATTTTTTCAAAGTCCCTGAAAAATTTTCCAATTTTTGTCCCAATTCTTCCCATTCCCATTGAAACTTTTCAAATCCCTCTCCAAATTGTTGAAATTCTCTTGAAGCTTTTAAAATTCTCTCTAGAATTTTCAAAATCCATGTCCACATGTTTACAATTTCACGTCAAAAAAATGGCTAAAATTCCAGTTGAAATTTTTTCAAAGTCCCTTAAAAATTTTCCAATTTTTGTCCCAATTCTTCCCATTCCCATTGAAACTTTTCAAATCCCTCTCAAAATTGTTGAAATTCTGTTGAAGCTTTTAAAATTCTCTCTAGAATTTTCAAAATCCACTTCCACATGTTTACAATTTCACGTCAAAAAATTGCTAAAATTCCAGTTGAAATTTTTTCAAAGTCCCTTAAAAATTTTCCAATTTTTGTCCCAATTCTTCCCATTCCCATTGAAACTTTTCAAATCCCTCTCAAAATTGTTGAAATTCTCTTGAAGCTTTTAAAATTCTCTCTAGAATTTTCAAAATCCATGTCCACATGTTTACAATTTCACGTCAAAAAATTGCTAAAATTCCAGTTGAAATTTTTTCAAAGTCCCTTAAATATTTTCCAATTTTTGTCCCAATTCTTCCCATTCCCATTGAAACTTTTCAAATCCATCTCAAAATTGTTGAAATTCTGTTGAAGCTTTTAAAATTCTCTCTAGAATTTTCAAAATCCATGTCCACATGTTTACAATTTCACGTCAAAAAATTGCTAAAATTCCAGTTGAAATTTTTTCCAAGTCCCTTAAATATTTTCCAATTTTTGTCCCAATTCTTCCCATTCCCATTGAAACTTTTCAAATCCCTCTCAAAATTGTTGAAATTCTGTCGAAGCTTTTAAAATTCTCTCTAGAATTTTCAAAATCCATGTCCACATGTTTACAATTTCACATAAAAAAAATTGCTAAAATTCCAGTTGAAATTTTTTCAATGTCCCTTAAAAATTTTCCAATTTTTGTCCCAATTCTTCCCATTCCCATTGAAACTTTTCAAATCCCTCTCAAAATTGTTGAAATTCTGTTGAAGCTTTTAAAATTCTCTCTAGAATTTTCAAAATCCATGTCCACATGTTTACGATTTCACGTCAAAAAATTGCTAAAATTCCAGTTGAAATTTTTTCAAAGTCCCTTAAAAATTTTCCAATTTTTGTCCCAATTCTTCCCATTCCCATTGAAACTTTTCAAATCCCTCTCAAAATTGTTGAAATTCTGTTGAAGCTTTTAAAATTCTCTCTAGAATTTTCAAAATCCATGTCCACATGTTTACAATTTCACATAAAAAAAATTGCTAAAATTCCAGTTGAAATTTTTTCAAAGTCCCTTCAAAATTTTCCAATTTTTGTCCCAATTCTTCCCATTCCCATTGAAACTTTTCAAATCCCTCTCAAAATTGTTGAAATTCTGTTGAAGCTTTTAAAATTCTCTCTAGAATTTTCAAAATCCATGTCCACATGTTTACAATTTCACATCAAAAAATTGCTAAAATTCCAGTTGAAATTTTTTCAAAGTCCCTGAAAAATTTTCCAATTTTTGTCCCAATTCTTCCCATTCCCATTGAAACTTTTCAAATCCCTCTCAAAATTGTTGAAATTCTGTTGAAGCTTTTAAAATTCTCTCTAGAAGTTTCAAAATCCATGTCCACATGTTTACAATTTCACGTCAAAAAATTGCTAAAATTCCAGTTGAAATTTTTTCAAAGTCCCTTAAAAATTTTCCAATTTTTGTCCCAATTCTTCCCATTCCCATTGAAACTTTTCAAATCCCTCTCAAAATTGTTGAAATTCTGTTGAAGCTTTTAAAATTCTCTCTAGAATTTTCAAAATCCACTTCAACATGTTTACAATTTCACGTCAGAAAATGGCTAAAATTCCAGTTGAAATCTTTTCAAAGTCCCTTAAAAATTTTCCAATTTTTGTCCCAATTCTTCCCATTCCCATTGAAACTTTTCAAATCCCTCTCAAAATTGTTGAAATTCTGTTGAAGCTTTTAAAATTCTCTCTAGAATTTTCAAAATCCATGGCCACATGTTTACAATTTCACGTCAAAAAATTGCTAAAATTCCAGTTGAAATTTTTTCAAAGTCCCTTAAAAATTTTCCAATTTTTGTCCCAATTCTTCCCATTCCCATTGAAACTTTTCAAATCCCTCTCTAAATTGTTGAAATTCTGTTGAAGCTTTTAAAATTCTCTCTAGAATTTTCAAAATCCATGTCCACATGTTTACAATTTCACGTCAAAAAATTGCTAAAATTCCAGTTGAAATTTTTTCAAAGTCCCTTAAATATTTTCCAATTTTTGTCCCAATTCTTCCCATTCCCATTGAAACTTTTCAAATCCCTCTCCAAATTGTTGAAATTCTGTTGAAGCTTTTAAAATTCTCTCTAGAATTTTCAAAATCCACTTCAACATGTTTACGATTTCACGTCAAAAAATTGCTAAAATTCCAGTTGAAATTTTTTCAATGTCCCTTAAAAATTTTCCAATTTTTGTCCCAATTCTTCCCATTCCCATTGAAACTTTTCAAATCCCTCTCCAAATTGTTGAAATTCTGTTGAAGCTTTTAAAATTCTCTCTAGAATTTTCAAAATCCATGTCCACATGTTTACGATTTCACGTCAAAAAATTGCTAAAATTCCAGTTGAAATTTTTTCAAAGTCCCTTAAAAATTTTCCAATTTTTGTCCCAATTCTTCCCATTCCCATTGAAACTTTTCAAATCCCTCTCAAAATTGTTGAAATTCTGTTGAAGCTTTTAAAATTCTCTCTAGAATTTTCAAAATCCACTTCAACATGTTTACAATTTCACGTAAAAAAATGGCTAAAATTCCAGTTGAAATTTTTTCAAAGTCCCTTAAAAATTTTCCAATTTTTGTCCCAATTCTTCCCATTCCCATTGAAACTTTTCAAATCCCTCTCAAAATTGTTGAAATTCTGTTGAAGCTTTTAAAATTCTCTCTAGAATTTTCAAAATCCATGTCCACATGTTTACAATTTCACGTCAAAAAATTGCTAAAATTCCAGTTGAAATTTTTTCAATGTCCCTTAAAAATTTTCCAATTTTTGTCCCAATTCTTCCCATTCCCATTGAAACTTTTCAAATCCCTCTCAAAATTGTTGAAATTCTGTTGAAGCTTTTAAAATTCTCTCTAGAATTTTCAAAATCCATGTCCACATGTTTACGATTTCACGTCAAAAAATTGCTAAAATTCCAGTTGAAATTTTTTCAAAGTCCCTTCAAAATTTTCCAATTTTTGTCCCAATTCTTCCCATTCCCATTGAAACTTTTCAAATCCCTCTCAAAATTGTTGAAATTCTGTTGAAGCTTTTAAAATTCTCTCTAGAATTTTCAAAATCCATGTCCACATGTTTACAATTTCACATAAAAAAAATTGCTAAAATTCCAGTTGAAATTTTTTCAAAGTCCCTTCAAAATTTTCCAATTTTTGTCCCAATTCTTCCCATTCCCATTGAAACTTTTCAAATCCCTCTCCAAATTGTTGAAATTCTGTTGAAGCTTTTAAAATTCTCTCTAGAATTTTCAAAATCCATGTCCACATGTTTACAATTTCACGTCAAAAAATTGCTAAAATTCCAGTTGAAATTTTTTCAAAGTCCCTTCAAAATTTTCCAATTTTTGTCCCAATTCTTCCCATTCCCATTGAAACTTTTCAAATCCCTCTCAAAATTGTTGAAATTCTGTTGAAGCTTTTAAAATTCTCTCTAGAAGTTTCAAAATCCATGTCCACATGTTTACAATTTCACGTCAAAAAATTGCTAAAATTCCAGTTGAAATTTTTTCAAAGTCCCTTCAAAATTTTCCAATTTTTGTCCCAATTCTTCCCATTCCCATTGAAACTTTTCAAATCCCTCTCAAAATTGTTGAAATTCTGTTGAAGCTTTTAAAATTCTCTCTAGAATTTTCAAAATCCACTTCAACATGTTTACAATTTCACGTCAGAAAATGGCTAAAATTCCAGTTGAAATCTTTTCAAAGTCCCTTAAAAATTTTCCAATTTTTGTCCCAATTCTTCCCATTCCCATTGAAACTTTTCAAATCCCTCTCAAAATTGTTGAAATTCTGTTGAAGCTTTTAAAATTCTCTCTAGAATTTTCAAAATCCATGGCCACATGTTTACAATTTCACGTCAAAAAATTGCTAAAATTCCAGTTGAAATTTTTTCCAAGTCCCTTAAAAATTTTCCAATTTTTGTCCCAATTCTTCCCATTCCCATTGAAACTTTTCAAATCCCTCTCAAAATTGTTGAAATTCTGTTGAAGCTCTTAAAATTCTCTCTAGAATTTTCAAAATCCATGTCCACATGTTTACAATTTCACGTCAAAAAATTGCTAAAATTCCAGTTGAAATTTTTTCAAAGTCCCTTAAAAATTTTCCAATTTTTGTCCCAATTCTTCCCATTCCCATTGAAACTTTTCAAATCCCTCTCAAAATTGTTGAAATTCTGTTGAAGCTTTTAAAATTCTCTCTAGAAGTTTCAAAATCCATGTCCACATGTTTACAATTTCACGTCAAAAAATTGCTAAAATTCCAGTTGAAATTTTTTCAAAGTCCCTTAAAAATTTTCCAATTTTTGTCCCAATTCTTCCCATTCCCATTGAAACTTTTCAAATCCCTCTCCAAATTGTTGAAATTCTGTTGAAGCTTTTAAAATTCTCTCTAGAATTTTCAAAATCCACTTCAACATGTTTACAATTTCACGTCAGAAAATGGCTAAAATTCCAGTTGAAATCTTTTCAAAGTCCCTTAAAAATTTTCCAATTTTTGTCCCAATTCTTCCCATTCCCATTGAAACTTTTCAAATCCCTCTCAAAATTGTTGAAATTCTGTTGAAGCTTTTAAAATTCTCTCCTGAATTTTCAAAATCCATGGCCACATGTTTACAATTTCACGTCAAAAAATTGCTAAAATTCCAGTTGAAATTTTTTCCAAGTCCCTTAAAAATTTTCCAATTTTTGTCCCAATTCTTCCCATTCCCATTGAAACTTTTCAAATCCCTCTCCAAATTGTTGAAATTCTGTTGAAGCTCTTAAAATTCTCTCTAGAATTTTCAAAATCCATGTCCACATGTTTACAATTTCACGTCAAAAAATTGCTAAAATTCCAGTTGAAATTTTTTCAAAGTCCCTTAAAAATTTTCCAATTTTTGTCCCAATTCTTCCCATTCCCATTGAAACTTTTCAAATCCCTCTCAAAATTGTTGAAATTCTGTTGAAGCTTTTAAAATTCTCTCTAGAATTTTCAAAATCCATGTCCACATGTTTACAATTTCACGTCAAAAAATTGCTAAAATTCCAGTTGCAATTTTTTCAAAGTCCCTTAAAAATTTTCCAATTTTTGTCCCAATTCTTCCCATTGCCATTGAAACTTTTCAAATCCCTCTCAAAATTGTTGAAATTCTGTTGAAGCTTTTAAAATTCTCTAGAATTTTCAAAATCCATGTCCACATGTTTACAATTTCACGTCAAAAAATTGCTAAAATTCCAGTTGAAATTTTTTCAAAGTCCCTTAAAAATTTTCCAATTTTTGTCCCAATTCTTCCCATTCCCATTGAAACTTTTCAAATCCCTCTCCAAATTGTTGAAATTCTGTTGAAGCTTTTAAAATTCTCTCTAGAATTTTCAAAATCCATGTCCACATGTTTAAAATTTCACGTCAAAAAATGGCTAAAATTCCAGTTGAAATTTTTTCAAAGTCCCTTAAATATTTTCCAATTTTTGTCCCAATTCTTCCCATTCCCATTGAAACTTTTCAAATCCCTCTCCAAATTGTTGAAATTCTGTTGAAGCTTTTAAAATTCTCTCTAGAATTTTCAAAATCCATGTCCACATGTTTACAATTTCACGTCAAAAAATGGCTAAAATTCCAGTTGAAATTTTTTCAAAGTCCCTTAAAAATTTTCCAATTTTTGTCCCAATTCTTCCCATTCCCATTGAAACTTTTCAAATCCCTCTCCAAATTGTTGAAATTCTGTTGAAGCTTTTAAAATTCTCTCTAGAATTTTCAAAATCCATGTCCACATGTTTACAATTTCACGTCAAAAAATTGCTAAAATTCCAGTTGAAATTTTTTCAAAGTCCCTTAAAAATTTTCCAATTTTTGTCCCAATTCTTCCCATTCCCATTGAAACTTTTCAAATCCCTCTCAAAATTGTTGAAATTCTGTTGAAGCTTTTAAAATTCTCTCTAGAATTTTCAAAATCCATGTCCACATGTTTACAATTTCACGTCAAAAAATTGCTAAAATTCCAGTTGAAATTTTTTCAAAGTCCCTTAAATAATTTCCAATTTTTGTCCCAATTCTTCCCATTCCCAATGAAACTTTTCAAATCCATCTCAAAATTGTTGAAATTCTGTTGAAGCTTTTAAAATTCTCTCTAGAAGTTTCAAAATCCATGTCCACATGTTTACAATTTCACGTCAAAAAATTGCTAAAATTCCAGTTGAAATTTTTTCAAAGTCCCTTAAAAATTTTCCAATTTTTGTCCCAATTCTTCCCATTCCCATTGAAACTTTTCAAATCCCTCTCAAAATTGTTGAAATTCTGTTGAAGCTTTTAAAATTCTCTCTAGAATTTTCAAAATCCACTTCAACATGTTTACAATTTCACGTCAGAAAATGGCTAAAATTCCAGTTGAAATCTTTTCAAAGTCCCTTAAAAATTTTCCAATTTTTGTCCCAATTCTTCCCATTCCCATTGAAACTTTTCAAATCCCTCTCAAAATTGTTGAAATTCTGTTGAAGCTTTTAAAATTCTCTCTAGAATTTTCAAAATCCATGGCCACATGTTTACAATTTCACGTCAAAAAATTGCTAAAATTCCAGTTGAAATTTTTTCAAAGTCCCTTAAAAATTTTCCAATTTTTGTCCCAATTCTTCCCATTCCCATTGAAACTTTTCAAATCCCTCTCTAAATTGTTGAAATTCTGTTGAAGCTTTTAAAATTCTCTCTAGAATTTTCAAAATCCATGTCCACATGTTTACAATTTCACGTCAAAAAATTGCTAAAATTCCAGTTGAAATTTTTTCAAAGTCCCTTAAATATTTTCCAATTTTTGTCCCAATTCTTCCCATTCCCATTGAAACTTTTCAAATCCCTCTCCAAATTGTTGAAATTCTGTTGAAGCTTTTAAAATTCTCTCTAGAATTTTCAAAATCCACTTCAACATGTTTACGATTTCACGTCAAAAAATTGCTAAAATTCCAGTTGAAATTTTTTCAATGTCCCTTAAAAATTTTCCAATTTTTGTCCCAATTCTTCCCATTCCCATTGAAACTTTTCAAATCCCTCTCCAAATTGTTGAAATTCTGTTGAAGCTTTTAAAATTCTCTCTAGAATTTTCAAAATCCATGTCCACATGTTTACGATTTCACGTCAAAAAATTGCTAAAATTCCAGTTGAAATTTTTTCAAAGTCCCTTAAAAATTTTCCAATTTTTGTCCCAATTCTTCCCATTCCCATTGAAACTTTTCAAATCCCTCTCAAAATTGTTGAAATTCTGTTGAAGCTTTTAAAATTCTCTCTAGAATTTTCAAAATCCACTTCAACATGTTTACAATTTCACGTAAAAAAATGGCTAAAATTCCAGTTGAAATTTTTTCAAAGTCCCTTAAAAATTTTCCAATTTTTGTCCCAATTCTTCCCATTCCCATTGAAACTTTTCAAATCCCTCTCAAAATTGTTGAAATTCTGTTGAAGCTTTTAAAATTCTCTCTAGAATTTTCAAAATCCATGTCCACATGTTTACAATTTCACGTCAAAAAATTGCTAAAATTCCAGTTGAAATTTTTTCAATGTCCCTTAAAAATTTTCCAATTTTTGTCCCAATTCTTCCCATTCCCATTGAAACTTTTCAAATCCCTCTCAAAATTGTTGAAATTCTGTTGAAGCTTTTAAAATTCTCTCTAGAATTTTCAAAATCCATGTCCACATGTTTACGATTTCACGTCAAAAAATTGCTAAAATTCCAGTTGAAATTTTTTCAAAGTCCCTTCAAAATTTTCCAATTTTTGTCCCAATTCTTCCCATTCCCATTGAAACTTTTCAAATCCCTCTCAAAATTGTTGAAATTCTGTTGAAGCTTTTAAAATTCTCTCTAGAATTTTCAAAATCCATGTCCACATGTTTACAATTTCACATAAAAAAAATTGCTAAAATTCCAGTTGAAATTTTTTCAAAGTCCCTTCAAAATTTTCCAATTTTTGTCCCAATTCTTCCCATTCCCATTGAAACTTTTCAAATCCCTCTCCAAATTGTTGAAATTCTGTTGAAGCTTTTAAAATTCTCTCTAGAATTTTCAAAATCCATGTCCACATGTTTACAATTTCACGTCAAAAAATTGCTAAAATTCCAGTTGAAATTTTTTCAAAGTCCCTTCAAAATTTTCCAATTTTTGTCCCAATTCTTCCCATTCCCATTGAAACTTTTCAAATCCCTCTCAAAATTGTTGAAATTCTGTTGAAGCTTTTAAAATTCTCTCTAGAAGTTTCAAAATCCATGTCCACATGTTTACAATTTCACGTCAAAAAATTGCTAAAATTCCAGTTGAAATTTTTTCAAAGTCCCTTCAAAATTTTCCAATTTTTGTCCCAATTCTTCCCATTCCCATTGAAACTTTTCAAATCCCTCTCAAAATTGTTGAAATTCTGTTGAAGCTTTTAAAATTCTCTCTAGAATTTTCAAAATCCACTTCAACATGTTTACAATTTCACGTCAGAAAATGGCTAAAATTCCAGTTGAAATCTTTTCAAAGTCCCTTAAAAATTTTCCAATTTTTGTCCCAATTCTTCCCATTCCCATTGAAACTTTTCAAATCCCTCTCAAAATTGTTGAAATTCTGTTGAAGCTTTTAAAATTCTCTCTAGAATTTTCAAAATCCATGGCCACATGTTTACAATTTCACGTCAAAAAATTGCTAAAATTCCAGTTGAAATTTTTTCCAAGTCCCTTAAAAATTTTCCAATTTTTGTCCCAATTCTTCCCATTCCCATTGAAACTTTTCAAATCCCTCTCAAAATTGTTGAAATTCTGTTGAAGCTCTTAAAATTCTCTCTAGAATTTTCAAAATCCATGTCCACATGTTTACAATTTCACGTCAAAAAATTGCTAAAATTCCAGTTGAAATTTTTTCAAAGTCCCTTAAAAATTTTCCAATTTTTGTCCCAATTCTTCCCATTCCCATTGAAACTTTTCAAATCCCTCTCAAAATTGTTGAAATTCTGTTGAAGCTTTTAAAATTCTCTCTAGAAGTTTCAAAATCCATGTCCACATGTTTACAATTTCACGTCAAAAAATTGCTAAAATTCCAGTTGAAATTTTTTCAAAGTCCCTTAAAAATTTTCCAATTTTTGTCCCAATTCTTCCCATTCCCATTGAAACTTTTCAAATCCCTCTCCAAATTGTTGAAATTCTGTTGAAGCTTTTAAAATTCTCTCTAGAATTTTCAAAATCCCACTTCAACATGTTTACAATTTCACGTCAGAAAATGGCTAAAATTCCAGTTGAAATCTTTTCAAAGTCCCTTAAAAATTTTCCAATTTTTGTCCCAATTCTTCCCATTCCCATTGAAACTTTTCAAATCCCTCTCAAAATTGTTGAAATTCTGTTGAAGCTTTTAAAATTCTCTCCTGAATTTTCAAAATCCATGGCCACATGTTTACAATTTCACGTCAAAAAATTGCTAAAATTCCAGTTGAAATTTTTTCCAAGTCCCTTAAAAATTTTCCAATTTTTGTCCCAATTCTTCCCATTCCCATTGAAACTTTTCAAATCCCTCTCCAAATTGTTGAAATTCTGTTGAAGCTCTTAAAATTCTCTCTAGAATTTTCAAAATCCATGTCCACATGTTTACAATTTCACGTCAAAAAATTGCTAAAATTCCAGTTGAAATTTTTTCAAAGTCCCTTAAAAATTTTCCAATTTTTGTCCCAATTCTTCCCATTCCCATTGAAACTTTTCAAATCCCTCTCAAAATTGTTGAAATTCTGTTGAAGCTTTTAAAATTCTCTCTAGAATTTTCAAAATCCATGTCCACATGTTTACAATTTCACGTCAAAAAATTGCTAAAATTCCAGTTGCAATTTTTTCAAAGTCCCTTAAAAATTTTCCAATTTTTGTCCCAATTCTTCCCATTGCCATTGAAACTTTTCAAATCCCTCTCAAAATTGTTGAAATTCTGTTGAAGCTTTTAAAATTCTCTAGAATTTTCAAAATCCATGTCCACATGTTTACAATTTCACGTCAAAAAATTGCTAAAATTCCAGTTGAAATTTTTTCAAAGTCCCTTAAAAATTTTCCAATTTTTGTCCCAATTCTTCCCATTCCCATTGAAACTTTTCAAATCCCTCTCCAAATTGTTGAAATTCTGTTGAAGCTTTTAAAATTCTCTCTAGAATTTTCAAAATCCATGTCCACATGTTTAAAATTTCACGTCAAAAAATGGCTAAAATTCCAGTTGAAATTTTTTCAAAGTCCCTTAAATATTTTCCAATTTTTGTCCCAATTCTTCCCATTCCCATTGAAACTTTTCAAATCCCTCTCCAAATTGTTGAAATTCTGTTGAAGCTTTTAAAATTCTCTCTAGAATTTTCAAAATCCATGTCCACATGTTTACAATTTCACGTCAAAAAATGGCTAAAATTCCAGTTGAAATTTTTCAAAGTCCCTTAAAAATTTTCCAATTTTTGTCCCAATTCTTCCCATTCCCATTGAAACTTTTCAAATCCCTCTCCAAATTGTTGAAATTCTGTTGAAGCTTTTAAAATTCTCTCTAGAATTTTCAAAATCCATGTCCACATGTTTACAATTTCACGTCAAAAAATTGCTAAAATTCCAGTTGAAATTTTTTCAAAGTCCCTTAAAAATTTTCCAATTTTTGTCCCAATTCTTCCCATTCCCATTGAAACTTTTCAAATCCCTCTCAAAATTGTTGAAATTCTGTTGAAGCTTTTAAAATTCTCTCTAGAATTTTCAAAATCCATGTCCACATGTTTACAATTTCACGTCAAAAAATTGCTAAAATTCCAGTTGAAATTTTTTCAAAGTCCCTTAAATAATTTCCAATTTTTGTCCCAATTCTTCCCATTCCCAATGAAACTTTTCAAATCCATCTCAAAATTGTTGAAATTCTGTTGAAGCTTTTAAAATTCTCTCTAGAATTTTCAAAATCCATGTCCACATGTTTACAATTTCACGTCAAAAAATTGCTAAAATTCCAGTTGAAATTTTTTCAAAGTCCCTTAAATATTTTCCAATTTTTGTCCCAATTCTTCCCATTCCCATTGAAACTTTTCAAATCCCTCTCAAAATTGTTGAAATTCTGTCGAAGCTTTTAAAATTCTCTCTAGAATTTTCAAAATCCATGTCCACATGTTTACAATTTCACGTCAAAAAATTGCTAAAATTCCAGTTGAAATTTTTTCAAAGTCCCTTAAAAATTTTCCAATTTTTGTCCCAATTCTTCCCATTCCCATTGAAACTTTTCAAATCCCTCTCAAAATTGTTGAAATTCTGTTGAAGCTTTTAAAATTCTCTCTAGAATTTTCAAAATCCATGTCCACATGTTTACAATTTCACATAAAAAAAATTGCTAAAATTCCAGTTGAAATTTTTTCAAAGTCCCTTAAAAATTTTCCAATTTTTGTCCCAATTCTTCCCATTCCCATTGAAACTTTTCAAATCCCTCTCAAAATTGTTGAAATTCTGTTGAAGCTTTTAAAATTCTCTCTAGAATTTTCAAAATCCATGTCCACATGTTTACAATTTCACATAAAAAAATTGCTAAAATTCCAGTTGAAATTTTTTCAAAGTCCCTTAAAAATTTTCCAATTTTTGTCCCAATTCTTCCCATTCCCATTGAAACTTTTCAAATCCCTCTCAAAATTGTTGAAATTCTGTTGAAGCTTTTAAAATTCTCTCTAGAATTTTCAAAATCCATGTCCACATGTTTACAATTTCACGTCAAAAAATTGCTAAAATTCCAGTTGAAATTTTTTCAATGTCCCTTAAAAATTTTCCAATTTTTGTCCCAATTCTTCCCATTCCCATTGAAACTTTTCAAATCCCTCTCAAAATTGTTGAAATTCTGTTGAAGCTTTTAAAATTCTCTCTAGAATTTTCAAAATCCATGTCCACATGTTTACGATTTCACGTCAAAAAATTGCTAAAATTCCAGTTGAAATTTTTTCAAAGTCCCTTAAAAATTTTCCAATTTTTGTCCCAATTCTTCCCATTCCCATTGAAACTTTTCAAATCCCTCTCAAAATTGTTGAAATTCTGTTGAAGCTTTTAAAATTCTCTCTAGAATTTTCAAAATCCATGTCCACATGTTTACAATTTCACATAAAAAAAATTGCTAAAATTCCAGTTGAAATTTTTTCAAAGTCCCTTCAAAATTTTCCAATTTTTGTCCCAATTCTTCCCATTCCCATTGAAACTTTTCAAATCCCTCTCCAAATTGTTGAAATTCTGTTGAAGCTTTTAAAATTCTCTCTAGAATTTTCAAAATCCATGTCCACATGTTTACAATTTCACGTCAAAAAATTGCTAAAATTCCAGTTGAAATTTTTTCAAAGTCCCTTCAAAATTTTCCAATTTTTGTCCCAATTCTTCCCATTCCCATTGAAACTTTTCAAATCCCTCTCAAAATTGTTGAAATTCTGTTGAAGCTTTTAAAATTCTCTCTAGAAGTTTCAAAATCCATGTCCACATGTTTACAATTTCACGTCAAAAAATTGCTAAAATTCCAGTTGAAATTTTTTCAAAGTCCCTTCAAAATTTTCCAATTTTTGTCCCAATTCTTCCCATTCCCATTGAAACTTTTCAAATCCCTCTCAAAATTGTTGAAATTCTGTTGAAGCTTTTAAAATTCTCTCTAGAATTTTCAAAATCCACTTCAACATGTTTACAATTTCACGTCAGAAAATGGCTAAAATTCCAGTTGAAATCTTTTCAAAGTCCCTTAAAAATTTTCCAATTTTTGTCCCAATTCTTCCCATTCCCATTGAAACTTTTCAAATCCCTCTCAAAATTGTTGAAATTCTGTTGAAGCTTTTAAAATTCTCTCTAGAATTTTCAAAATCCATGGCCACATGTTTACAATTTCACGTCAAAAAATTGCTAAAATTCCAGTTGAAATTTTTTCAAAGTCCCTTAAAAATTTTCCAATTTTTGTCCCAATTCTTCCCATTCCCATTGAAACTTTTCAAATCCCTCTCAAAATTGTTGAAATTCTGTTGAAGCTTTTAAAATTCTCTCTAGAAGTTTCAAAATCCATGTCCACATGTTTACAATTTCACGTCAAAAAATTGCTAAAATTCCAGTTGAAATTTTTTCAAAGTCCCTTAAAAATTTTCCAATTTTTGTCCCAATTCTTCCCATTCCCATTGAAACTTTTCAAATCCCTCTCCAAATTGTTGAAATTCTGTTGAAGCTTTTAAAATTCTCTCTAGAATTTTCAAAATCCACTTCAACATGTTTACAATTTCACGTCAGAAAATGGCTAAAATTCCAGTTGAAATCTTTTCAAAGTCCCTTAAAAATTTTCCAATTTTTGTCCCAATTCTTCCCATTCCCATTGAAACTTTTCAAATCCCTCTCAAAATTGTTGAAATTCTGTTGAAGCTTTTAAAATTCTCTCCTGAATTTTCAAAATCCATGGCCACATGTTTACAATTTCACGTCAAAAAATTGCTAAAATTCCAGTTGAAATTTTTTCCAAGTCCCTTAAAAATTTTCCAATTTTTGTCCCAATTCTTCCCATTCCCATTGAAACTTTTCAAATCCCTCTCAAAATTGTTGAAATTCTGTTGAAGCTTTTAAAATTCTCTCTAGAATTTTCAAAATCCATGTCCACATGTTTACAATTTCACATAAAAAAAATTGCTAAAATTCCAGTTGAAATTTTTTCAAAGTCCCTTCAAAATTTTCCAATTTTTGTCCCAATTCTTCCCATTCCCATTGAAACTTTTCAAATCCCTCTCCAAATTGTTGAAATTCTGTTGAAGCTTTTAAAATTCTCTCTAGAATTTTCAAAATCCATGTCCACATGTTTACAATTTCACGTCAAAAAATTGCTAAAATTCCAGTTGAAATTTTTCAAAGTCCCTTAAAAATTTTCCAATTTTTGTCCCAATTCTTCCCATTCCCATTGAAACTTTTCAAATCCCTCTCAAAATTGTTGAAATTCTGTTGAAGCTTTTAAAATTCTCTCTAGAATTTTCAAAATCCATGTCCACATGTTTACAATTTCACGTCAAAAAATTGCTAAAATTCCAGTTGAAATTTTTTCAAAGTCCCTTAAATAATTTCCAATTTTTGTCCCAATTCTTCCCATTCCCAATGAAACTTTTCAAATCCATCTCAAAATTGTTGAAATTCTGTTGAAGCTTTTAAAATTCTCTCTAGAATTTTCAAAATCCATGTCCACATGTTTACAATTTCACGTCAAAAAATTGCTAAAATTCCAGTTGAAATTTTTTCAAAGTCCCTTAAATATTTTCCAATTTTTGTCCCAATTCTTCCCATTCCCATTGAAACTTTTCAAATCCCTCTCAAAATTGTTGAAATTCTGTCGAAGCTTTTAAAATTCTCTCTAGAATTTTCAAAATCCATGTCCACATGTTTACAATTTCACGTCAAAAAATTGCTAAAATTCCAGTTGAAATTTTTTCAAAGTCCCTTAAAAATTTTCCAATTTTGTCCCAATTCTTCCCATTCCCATTGAAACTTTTCAAATCCCTCTCAAAATTGTTGAAATTCTGTTGAAGCTTTTAAAATTCTCTCTAGAATTTTCAAAATCCATGTCCACATGTTTACAATTTCACATAAAAAAATTGCTAAAATTCCAGTTGAAATTTTTTCAAAGTCCCTTAAAAATTTTCCAATTTTTGTCCCAATTCTTCCCATTCCCATTGAAACTTTTCAAATCCCTCTCAAAATTGTTGAAATTCTGTTGAAGCTTTTAAAATTCTCTCTAGAATTTTCAAAATCCATGTCCACATGTTTACAATTTCACATAAAAAAAATTGCTAAAATTCCAGTTGAAATTTTTTCAAAGTCCCTTCAAAATTTTCCAATTTTTGTCCCAATTCTTCCCATTCCCATTGAAACTTTTCAAATCCCTCTCAAAATTGTTGAAATTCTGTTGAAGCTTTTAAAATTCTCTCTAGAATTTTCAAAATCCATGTCCACATGTTTACAATTTCACGTCAAATAATTGCTAAAATTCCAGTTGAAATTTTTTCAAAGTCCCTTCAAAATTTTCCAATTTTTGTCCCAATTCCTCCCATTCCCATTGAAACTTTTCAAATCCCTCTCAAAATTGTTGAAATTCTGTTGAAGCTTTTAAAATTCTCTCTAGAAGTTTCAAAATCCATGTCCACATGTTTACAATTTCACGTCAAAAAATTGCTAAAATTCCAGTTGAAATTTTTTCAAAGTCCCTTCAAAATTTTCCAATTTTTGTCCCAATTCTTCCCATTCCCATTGAAACTTTTCAAATCCCTCTCAAAATTGTTGAAATTCTGTTGAAGCTTTTAAAATTCTCTCTAGAATTTTCAAAATCCACTTCAACATGTTTACAATTTCACGTCAGAAAATGGCTAAAATTCCAGTTGAAATCTTTTCAAAGTCCCTTAAAAATTTTCCAATTTTTGTCCCAATTCTTCCCATTCCCATTGAAACTTTTCAAATCCCTCTCAAAATTGTTGAAATTCTGTTGAAGCTTTTAAAATTCTCTCTAGAATTTTCAAAACCCATGGCCACATGTTTACAATTTCACGTCAAAAAATTGCTAAAATTCCAGTTGAAATTTTTTCCAAGTCCCTTAAAAATTTTCCAATTTTTGTCCCAATTCTTCCCATTCCCATTGAAACTTTTCAAATCCCTCTCAAAATTGTTGAAATTCTGTTGAAGCTCTTAAAATTCTCTCTAGAATTTTCAAAATCCATGTCCACATGTTTACAATTTCACGTCAAAAAATTGCTAAAATTCCAGTTGAAATTTTTTCAAAGTCCCTTAAAAATTTTCCAATTTTTGTCCCAATTCTTCCCATTCCCATTGAAACTTTTCAAATCCCTCTCAAAATTGTTGAAATTCTGTTGAAGCTTTTAAAATTCTCTCTAGAATTTTCAAAATCCACTTCAACATGTTTACAATTTCACGTCAAAAAATTGCTAAAATTCCAGTTGAAATTTTTTCAAAGTCCCTTAAAAATTTTCCAATTTTGTCCCAATTCTTCCCATTCCCATTGAAACTTTTCAAATCCCTCTCAAAATTGTTGAAATTCTGTTGAAGCTTTTAAAATTCTCTAGAATTTTCAAAATCCATGTCCACATGTTTACAATTTCACGTCAAAAAATTGCTAAAATTCCAGTTGAAATTTTTTCAAAGTCCCTTAAAAATTTTCCAATTTTTGTCCCAATTCTTCCCATTCCCATTGAAACTTTTCAAATCCCTCTCCAAATTGTTGAAATTCTGTTGAAGCTTTTAAAATTCTCTCTAGAATTTTCAAAATCCATGTCCACATGTTTACAATTTCACGTCAAAAAATGGCTAAAATTCCAGTTGAAATTTTTTCAAAGTCCCTGAAAAATTTTCCAATTCTTGTCCCAATTCTTCC
>NW_028115296.1:0-39308 GCF_964273445.1 Streptopelia decaocto | reverse complement strand
GACATGGATTTTGAAAATTCTAGAGAGAATTTTAAAAGCTTCAAGAGAATTTCAACAATTTTGAGAGGGATTTGAAAAGTTTCAATGGGAATGGGAAGAATTGGGACAAAAATTGGAAAATTTTTAAGGGACTTTGAAAAAATTTCAACTGGAATTTTAGCCATTTTTTGACGTGAAATTGTAAACATGTGGCCATGGATTTTGAAAATTCTAGAGAGAATTTTAAAAGCTTCAAGAGAATTTCAACAATTTTGAGAGGGATTTGAAAAGTTTCAATGGGAATGGGAAGAATTGGGACAAAAATTGGAAAATTTTTAAGGGACTTTGAAAAAATTTCAACTGGAATTTTAGCCATTTTTTGACGTGAAATTGTAAACATGTGGACACGGATTTTGAAAATTCTAGAGAGAATTTTAAAAGCTTCAAGAGAATTTCAACAATTTTGAGAGGGATTTGAAAAGTTTCAATGGGAATGGGAAGAATTGGGACAAAAATTGGAAAATTTTTAAGGGACTTTGAAAAAATTTCAACTGGAATTTTAGCCATTTTGTTACGTGAAATTGTAAACATGTGGACATGGATTTTGAAAATTCTAGAGAGAATTTTAAAAGCTTCAAGAGAATTTCAACAATTTTGAGAGGGATTTGAAAAGTTTCAATGGGAATGGGAAGGAATTGGGACAAAAATTGGAAAATTTTTAAGGGACTTTGAAAAAATTTCAACTGGAATTTTAGCCATTTTTTGACGTGAAATTTTAAACATGTGGCCATGGATTTTGAAAATTCTAGAGAGAATTTTAAAAGCTTCAACAGAATTTCAACAATTTTGAGAGGATTTGAAAAGTTTCAATGGGAATGGGAAGAATTGGGACAAAAATTGGAAAATTTTTAAGGGACTTTGAAAAAATTTCAACTGGAATTTTAGCCATTTTTTGACGTGAAATTGTAAACATGTGGACATGGATTTTGAAAATTCTAGAGAGAATTTTAAAAGCTTCAAGAGAATTTCAACAATTTTGAGAGGGATTTGAAAAGTTTCAATGGGAATGGGAAGAATTGGGACAAAAAATGGAAAATTTTTAAGGGACTTTGAAAAAATTTCAACTGGAATTTTAGCATTTTCTTTACGTGAAATTGTAAACATGTGGACATGGATTTTGAAATTCTAGAGAGAATTTTAAAAGCTTCAAGAGAATTTCAACAATTTTGAGAGGGATTTGAAAAGTTTCAATGGGAATGGGAAGAATTGGGACAAAAATTGGAAAATTTTTAAGGGACTTTGAAAAAATTTCAACTGGAATTTTAGCCATTTTTTGACGTGAAATTGTAAACATGTGGACATGGATTTTGAAAATTCTAGAGAGAATTTTAAAAGCTTCAAGAGAATTTCAACAATTTTGAGAGGGATTTGAAAAGTTTCAATGGGAATGGGAAGAATTGGGACAAAAATTGGAAAATTTTTAAGGGACTTTGAAAAAATTTCAACTGGAATTTTAGCCATTTTTTGACGTGAAATTGTAAACATGTGGACATGGATTTTGAAAATTCTAGAGAGAATTTTAAAAGCTTCAAGAGAATTTCAACAATTTTGAGAGGGATTTGAAAAGTTTCAATGGGAATGGGAAGAATTGGGACAAAAATTGGAAAATTTTTAAGGGACTTTGAAAAAATTTCAACTGGAATTTTAGCCATTTTGTTACGTGAAATTGTAAACATGTGGACATGGATTTTGAAAATTCTAGAGAGAATTTTAAAAGCTTCAAGAGAATTTCAACAATTTTGAGAGGGATTTGAAAAGTTTCAATGGGAATGGGAAGAATTGGGACAAAAATTGGAAAATTTTTAAGGGACTTTGAAAAAATTTCAACTGGAATTTTAGCCATTTTTTGACGTGAAATTTTAAACATGTGGCCATGGATTTTGAAAATTCTAGAGAGAATTTTAAAAGCTTCAACAGAATTTCAACAATTTTGAGAGGATTTGAAAAGTTTCAATGGGAATGGGAAGAATTGGGACAAAAATTGGAAAATTTTTAAGGGACTTTGAAAAAATTTCAACTGGAATTTTAGCCATTTTTTGACGTGAAATTGTAAACATGTGGACATGGATTTTGAAAATTCTAGAGAGAATTTTAAAAGCTTCAAGAGAATTTCAACAATTTTGAGAGGGATTTGAAAAGTTTCAATGGGAATGGGAAGAATTGGGACAAAAAATGGAAAATTTTTAAGGGACTTTGAAAAAATTTCAACTGGAATTTTAGCATTTTCTTTACGTGAAATTGTAAACATGTGGACATGGATTTTGAAATTCTAGAGAGAATTTTAAAAGCTTCAAGAGAATTTCAACAATTTTGAGAGGGATTTGAAAAGTTTCAATGGGAATGGGAAGAATTGGGACAAAAATTGGAAAATTTTTAAGGGACTTTGAAAAAATTTCAACTGGAATTTTAGCATTTTTTTTACGTGAAATTGTAAACATGTGGACATGGATTTTGAAAATTCTACAGAGAATTTTAAAAGCTTCAACAGAATTTCAACAATTTTGAGAGGGATTTGAAAAGTTTCAATGGGAATGGGAAGAATTGGGACAAAAATTGGAAAATTTTTAAGGGACTTTGAAAAAATTTCAACTGGAATTTTAGCCATTTTTTGACGTGAAATTGTAAACATGTGGCCATGGATTTTGAAAATTCTAGAGAGAATTTTAAAAGCTTCAAGAGAATTTCAACAATTTTGAGAGGGATTTGAAAAGTTTCAATGGGAATGGGAAGAATTGGGACAAAAATTGGAAAATTTTTAAGGGACTTTGAAAAAATTTCAACTGGAATTTTAGCCATTTTTTGACGTGAAATTGTAAACATGTGGACATGGATTTTGAAAATTCTAGAGAGAATTTTAAAAGCTTCAAGAGAATTTCAACAATTTTGAGAGGGATTTGAAAAGTTTCAATGGGAATGGGAAGAATTGGGACAAAAATTGGAAAATTTTTAAGGGACTTTGAAAAAATTTCAACTGGAATTTTAGCCATTTTTTGACGTGAAATTGTAAATATGTGGACATGGATTTTGAAAATTCTAGAGAGAATTTTAAAAGCTTCAAGAGAATTTCAACAATTTTGAGAGGGATTTGAAAAGTTTCAATGGGAATGGGAAGAATTGGGACAAAAATTGGAAAATTTTTAAGGGACTTTGAAAAAATTTCAACTGGAATTTTAGCCATTTTTTGACGTGAAATTGTAAACATGTGGACATGGATTTTGAAAATTCTAGAGAGAATTTTAAAAGCTTCAAGAGAATTTCAACAATTTTGAGAGGGATTTGAAAAGTTTCAATGGGAATGGGAAGAATTGGGACAAAAATTGGAAAATTTTTAAGGGACTTTGAAAAAATTTCAACTGGAATTTTAGCCATTTTTTGACGTGAAATTGTAAACATGTGGACATGGATTTTGAAAATTCTAGAGAGAATTTTAAAAGCTTCAAGAGAATTTCAACAATTTTGAGAGGGATTTGAAAAGTTTCAATGGGAATGGGAAGAATTGGGACAAAAATTGGAAAATTTTTAAGGGACTTTGAAAAAATTTCAACTGGAATTTTAGCCATTTTTTGACGTGAAATTGTAAACATGTGGCCATGGATTTTGAAAATTCTAGAGAGAATTTTAAAAGCTTCAAGAGAATTTCAACAATTTTGAGAGGGATTTGAAAAGTTTCAATGGGAATGGGAAGAATTGGGACAAAAATTGGAAAATTTTTAAGGGACTTTGAAAAAATTTCAACTGGAATTTTAGCCATTTTTTGACGTGAAATTGTAAACATGTGGACACGGATTTTGAAAATTCTAGAGAGAATTTTAAAAGCTTCAAGAGAATTTCAACAATTTTGAGAGGGATTTGAAAAGTTTCAATGGGAATGGGAAGAATTGGGACAAAAATTGGAAAATTTTTAAGGGACTTTGAAAAAATTTCAACTGGAATTTTAGCCATTTTGTTACGTGAAATTGTAAACATGTGGACATGGATTTTGAAAATTCTAGAGAGAATTTTAAAAGCTTCAAGAGAATTTCAACAATTTTGAGAGGGATTTGAAAAGTTTCAATGGGAATGGGAAGAATTGGGACAAAAATTGGAAAATTTTTAAGGGACTTTGAAAAAATTTCAACTGGAATTTTAGCCATTTTTTGACGTGAAATTGTAAACATGTGGACATGGATTTTGAAAATTCTAGAGAGAATTTTAAAAGCTTCAAGAGAATTTCAACAATTTTGAGAGGGATTTGAAAAGTTTCAATGGGAATGGGAAGAATTGGGACAAAAATTGGAAAATTTTTAAGGGACTTGGAAAAAATTTCAACTGGAATTTTAGCCATTTTTTGACGTGAAATTGTAAACATGTGGCCATGGATTTTGAAAATTCTAGAGAGAATTTTAAAAGCTTCAAGAGAATTTCAACAATTTTGAGAGGGATTTGAAAAGTTTCAATGGGAATGGGAAGAATTGGGACAAAAATTGGAAAATTTTTAAGGGACTTTGAAAAAATTTCAACTGGAATTTTAGCCATTTTTTGACGTGAAATTGTAAACATGTGGACACGGATTTTGAAAATTCTAGAGAGAATTTTAAAAGCTTCAAGAGAATTTCAACAATTTTGAGAGGGATTTGAAAAGTTTCAATGGGAATGGGAAGAATTGGGACAAAAATTGGAAAATTTTTAAGGGACTTTGAAAAAATTTCAACTGGAATTTTAGCCATTTTGTTACGTGAAATTGTAAACATGTGGACATGGATTTTGAAAATTCTAGAGAGAATTTTAAAAGCTTCAAGAGAATTTCAACAATTTTGAGAGGGATTTGAAAAGTTTCAATGGGAATGGGAAGAATTGGGACAAAAATTGGAAAATTTTTAAGGGACTTTGAAAAAATTTCAACTGGAATTTTAGCCATTTTTTGACGTGAAATTTTAAACATGTGGCCATGGATTTTGAAAATTCTAGAGAGAATTTTAAAAGCTTCAACAGAATTTCAACAATTTTGAGAGGATTTGAAAAGTTTCAATGGGAATGGGAAGAATTGGGACAAAAATTGGAAAATTTTTAAGGGACTTTGAAAAAATTTCAACTGGAATTTTAGCCATTTTTTGACGTGAAATTGTAAACATGTGGACATGGATTTTGAAAATTCTAGAGAGAATTTTAAAAGCTTCAAGAGAATTTCAACAATTTTGAGAGGGATTTGAAAAGTTTCAATGGGAATGGGAAGAATTGGGACAAAAAATGGAAAATTTTTAAGGGACTTTGAAAAAATTTCAACTGGAATTTTAGCATTTTCTTTACGTGAAATTGTAAACATGTGGACATGGATTTTGAAATTCTAGAGAGAATTTTAAAAGCTTCAAGAGAATTTCAACAATTTTGAGAGGGATTTGAAAAGTTTCAATGGGAATGGGAAGAATTGGGACAAAAATTGGAAAATTTTTAAGGGACTTTGAAAAAATTTCAACTGGAATTTTAGCATTTTTTTTTACGTGAAATTGTAAACATGTGGACATGGATTTTGAAAATTCTACAGAGAATTTTAAAAGCTTCAACAGAATTTCAACAATTTTGAGAGGGATTTGAAAAGTTTCAATGGGAATGGGAAGAATTGGGACAAAAATTGGAAAATTTTTAAGGGACTTTGAAAAAATTTCAACTGGAATTTTAGCCATTTTTTGACGTGAAATTGTAAACATGTGGACATGGATTTTGAAAATTCTAGAGAGAATTTTAAAAGCTTCAAGAGAATTTCAACAATTTTGAGAGGGATTTGAAAAGTTTCAATGGGAATGGGAAGAATTGGGACAAAAATTGGAAAATTTTTAAGGGACTTTGAAAAAATTTCAACTGGAATTTTAGCCATTTTGTTACGTGAAATTGTAAACATGTGGACATGGATTTTGAAAATTCTAGAGAGAATTTTAAAAGCTTCAAGAGAATTTCAACAATTTTGAGAGGGATTTGAAAAGTTTCAATGGGAATGGGAAGAATTGGGACAAAAATTGGAAAATTTTTAAGGGACTTTGAAAAAATTTCAACTGGAATTTTAGCCATTTTTTGACGTGAAATTTTAAACATGTGGCCATGGATTTTGAAAATTCTAGAGAGAATTTTAAAAGCTTCAACAGAATTTCAACAATTTTGAGAGGATTTGAAAAGTTTCAATGGGAATGGGAAGAATTGGGACAAAAATTGGAAAATTTTTAAGGGACTTTGAAAAAATTTCAACTGGAATTTTAGCCATTTTTTGACGTGAAATTGTAAACATGTGGACATGGATTTTGAAAATTCTAGAGAGAATTTTAAAAGCTTCAAGAGAATTTCAACAATTTTGAGAGGGATTTGAAAAGTTTCAATGGGAATGGGAAGAATTGGGACAAAAAATGGAAAATTTTTAAGGGACTTTGAAAAAATTTCAACTGGAATTTTAGCATTTTCTTTACGTGAAATTGTAAACATGTGGACATGGATTTTGAAATTCTAGAGAGAATTTTAAAAGCTTCAAGAGAATTTCAACAATTTTGAGAGGGATTTGAAAAGTTTCAATGGGAATGGGAAGAATTGGGACAAAAATTGGAAAATTTTTAAGGGACTTTGAAAAAATTTCAACTGGAATTTTAGCATTTTTTTTTACGTGAAATTGTAAACATGTGGACATGGATTTTGAAAATTCTACAGAGAATTTTAAAAGCTTCAACAGAATTTCAACAATTTTGAGAGGGATTTGAAAAGTTTCAATGGGAATGGGAAGAATTGGGACAAAAATTGGAAAATTTTTAAGGGACTTTGAAAAAATTTCAACTGGAATTTTAGCCATTTTTTGACGTGAAATTGTAAACATGTGGCCATGGATTTTGAAAATTCTAGAGAGAATTTTAAAAGCTTCAAGAGAATTTCAACAATTTTGAGAGGGATTTGAAAAGTTTCAATGGGAATGGGAAGAATTGGGACAAAAATTGGAAAATTTTTAAGGGACTTTGAAAAAATTTCAACTGGAATTTTAGCCATTTTTTGACGTGAAATTGTAAACATGTGGACATGGATTTTGAAAATTCTAGAGAGAATTTTAAAAGCTTCAAGAGAATTTCAACAATTTTGAGAGGGATTTGAAAAGTTTCAATGGGAATGGGAAGAATTGGGACAAAAATTGGAAAATTTTTAAGGGACTTTGAAAAAATTTCAACTGGAATTTTAGCCATTTTTTGACGTGAAATTGTAAACATGTGGACATGGATTTTGAAAATTCTAGAGAGAATTTTAAAAGCTTCAACAGAATTTCAACAATTTTGAGAGGGATTTGAAAAGTTTCAATGGGAATGGGAAGAATTGGGACAAAAATTGGAAAATTTTTAAGGGACTTTGAAAAAATTTCAACTGGAATTTTAGCCATTTTTTGACGTGAAATTGTAAACATGTGGACATGGATTTTGAAAATTCTAGAGAGAATTTTAAAAGCTTCAAGAGAATTTCAACAATTTTGAGAGGGATTTGAAAAGTTTCAATGGGAATGGGAAGAATTGGGACAAAAATTGGAAAATTTTTAAGGGACTTTGAAAAAATTTCAACTGGAATTTTAGCCATTTTTTGACGTGAAATTGTAAACATGTGGCCATGGATTTTGAAAATTCTAGAGAGAATTTTAAAAGCTTCAACAGAATTTCAACAATTTTGAGAGGGATTTGAAAAGTTTCAATGGGAATGGGAAGAATTGGGACAAAAATTGGAAAATTTTTAAGGGACTTTGAAAAAATTTCAACTGGAATTTTAGCCATTTTTTGACGTGAAATTGTAAACATGTGGACATGGATTTTGAAAATTCTAGAGAGAATTTTAAAAGCTTCAAGAGAATTTCAACAATTTTGAGAGGGATTTGAAAAGTTTCAATGGGAATGGGAAGAATTGGGACAAAAATTGGAAAATTTTTAAGGGACTTTGAAAAAATTTCAACTGGAATTTTAGCCATTTTTTGATGTGAAATTGTAAACATGTGGACATGGATTTTGAAAATTCTACAGAGAATTTTAAAAGCTTCAACAGAATTTCAACAATTTTGAGAGGGATTTGAAAAGTTTCAATGGGAATGGGAAGAATTGGGACAAAAATTGGAAAATTTTTAAGGGACTTTGAAAAAATTTCAACTGGAATTTTAGCATTTTTTTGACGTGAAATTGTAAACATGTGGCCGTGGATTTTGAAAATTCTAGAGAGAATTTTAAAAGCTTCAAGAGAATTTCAACAATTTTGAGAGGGATTTGAAAAGTTTCAATGGGAATGGGAAGAATTGGGACAAAAATTGGAAAATTTTTAAGGGACTTTGAAAAAATTTCAACTGGAATTTTAGCCATTTTTTGACGTGAAATTGTAAATATGTGGACATGGATTTTGAAAATTCTAGAGAGAATTTTAAAAGCTTCAACAGAATTTCAACAATTTTGAGAGGGATTTGAAAAGTTTCAATGGGAATGGGAAGAATTGGGACAAAAATTGGAAAATTTTTAAGGGACTTTGAAAAAATTTCAACTGGAATTTTAGCCATTTTTTGACGTGAAATTGTAAACATGTGGACATGGATTTTGAAAATTCTAGAGAGAATTTTAAAAGCTTCAAGAGAATTTCAACAATTTTGAGAGGGATTTGAAAAGTTTCAATGGGAATGGGAAGAATTGGGACAAAAATTGGAAAACTTTTAAGGGACTTCGAAAAAATTTCAACTGGAATTTTAGCCATTTTTTGTCGTGAAATTGTAAACATGTGGCCATGGATTTTGAAAATTCTAGAGAGAATTTTAAAAGCTTCAAGAGAATTTCAACAATTTTGAGAGGGATTTGAAAAGTTTCAATGGGAATGGGAAGAATTGGGACAAAAATTGGAAAATTTTTAAGGGACTTTGAAAAAATTTCAACTGGAAATTTTAGCCATTTTTTGACGTGAAATTGTAAACATGTGGCCATGGATTTTGAAAATTCTAGAGAGAATTTTAAAAGCTTCAAGAGAATTTCAACAATTTTGAGAGGGATTTGAAAAGTTTCAATGGGAATGGGAAGAATTGGGACAAAAATTGGAAAATTTTTAAGGGACTTTGAAAAAATTTTCAACTGGAATTTTAGCCATTTTTTGACGTGAAATTGTAAACATGTGGCCATGGATTTTGAAAATTCTAGAGAGAATTTTAAAAGCTTCAACAGAATTTCAACAATTTTGAGAGGGATTTGAAAAGTTTCAATGGGAATGGGAAGAATTGGGACAAAAATTGGAAAACTTTTAAGGAACTTTGAAAAAATTTCAACTGGAATTTTAGCCATTTTTTGACGTGAAATTGTAAACATGTGGCCATGGATTTTGAAAATTCTAGAGAGAATTTTAAAAGCTTCAAGAGAATTTCAACAATTTTGAGAGGGATTTGAAAAGTTTCAATGGGAATGGGAAGAATTGGGACAAAAATTGGAAAATTTTTAAGGGACTTTGAAAAAATTTCAACTGGAATTTTAGCCATTTTTTGACGTGAAATTGTAAACATGTGGACATGGATTTTGAAAATTCTAGAGAGAATTTTAAAAGCTTCAAGAGAATTTCAACAATTTTGAGAGGGATTTGAAAAGTTTCAATGGGAATGGGAAGAATTGGGACAAAAATTGGAAAATTTTTAAGGGACTTTGAAAAAATTTCAACTGGAATTTTAGCCATTTTTTGTCGTGAAATTGTAAACATGTGGACATGGATTTTGAAAATTCTAGAGAGAATTTTAAAAGCTTCAAGAGAATTTCAACAATTTTGAGAGGGATTTGAAAAGTTTCAATGGGAATGGGAAGAATTGGGACAAAAATTGGAAAATTTTTAAGGGACTTTGAAAAAATTTCAACTGGAATTTTAGCCATTTTTTGACGTGAAATTGTAAACATGTGGCCATGGATTTTGAAAATTCTAGAGAGAATTTTAAAAGCTTCAAGAGAATTTCAACAATTTTGAGAGGGATTTGAAAAGTTTCAATGGGAATGGGAAGAATTGGGACAAAAATTGGAAAATTTTTAAGGGACTTTGAAAAAATTTCAACTGGAATTTTAGCCATTTTTTGACGTGAAATTGTAAACATGTGGACATGGATTTTGAAAATTCTAGAGAGAATTTTAAAAGCTTCAAGAGAATTTCAACAATTTTGAGAGGGATTTGAAAAGTTTCAATGGGAATGGGAAGAATTGGGACAAAAATTGGAAAATTTTTAAGGGACTTTGAAAAAATTTCAACTGGAATTTTAGCCATTTTTTGTCGTGAAATTGTAAACATGTGGACATGGATTTTGAAAATTCTAGAGAGAATTTTAAAAGCTTCAAGAGAATTTCAACAATTTTGAGAGGGATTTGAAAAGTTTCAATGGGAATGGGAAGAATTGGGACAAAAATTGGAAAATTTTTAAGGGACTTTGAAAAAATTTCAACTGGAATTTTAGCCATTTTTTGACGTGAAATTGTAAACATGTGGCCATGGATTTTGAAAATTCTAGAGAGAATTTTAAAAGCTTCAAGAGAATTTCAACAATTTTGAGAGGGATTTGAAAAGTTTCAATGGGAATGGGAAGAATTGGGACAAAAATTGGAAAATTTTTAAGGGACTTTGAAAAAATTTCAACTGGAATTTTAGCCATTTTTTGACGTGAAATTGTAAACATGTGGACATGGATTTTGAAAATTCTAGAGAGAATTTTAAAAGCTTCAAGAGAATTTCAACAATTTTGAGAGGGATTTGAAAAGTTTCAATGGGAATGGGAAGAATTGGGACAAAAATTGGAAAATTTTTAAGGGACTTTGAAAAAATTTCAACTGGAATTTTAGCAATTTTTTGACGTGAAATTGTAAACATGTGGCCATGGATTTTGAAAATTCTAGAGAGAATTTTAAAAGCTTCAAGAGAATTTCAACAATTTTGAGAGGGATTTGAAAAGTTTCAATGGGAATGGGAAGAATTGGGACAAAAATTGGAAAATTTTTAAGGGACTTTGAAAAAATTTCAACTGGAATTTTAGCCATTTTTTGACGTGAAATTGTAAACATGTGGACATGGATTTTGAAAATTCTAGAGAGAATTTTAAAAGCTTCAAGAGAATTTCAACAATTTTGAGAGGGATTTGAAAAGTTTCAATGGGAATGGGAAGAATTGGGACAAAAATTGGAAAATTTTTAAGGGACTTTGAAAAAATTTCAACTGGAATTTTAGCCATTTTTTGACGTGAAATTGTAAACATGTGGCCATGGATTTTGAAAATTCTAGAGAGAATTTTAAAAGCTTCAAGAGAATTTCAACAATTTTGAGAGGGATTTGAAAAGTTTCAATGGGAATGGGAAGAATTGGGACAAAAATTGGAAAATTTTTAAGGGACTTTGAAAAAATTTCAACTGGAATTTTAGCCATTTTTTGACGTGAAATTTTAAACATGTGGCCATGGATTTTGAAAATTCTAGAGAGAATTTTAAAAGCTTCAAGAGAATTTCAACAATTTTGAGAGGGATTTGAAAAGTTTCAATGGGAATGGGAAGAATTGGGACAAAAATTGGAAAATTTTTAAGGGACTTTGAAAAAATTTCAACTGGAATTTTAGCCATTTTTTGACGTGAAATTGTAAACATGTGGACATGGATTTTGAAAATTCTAGGGAGAATTTTAAAAGCTTCAAGAGAATTTCAACAATTTTGAGAGGGATTTGAAAAGTTTCAATGGGAATGGGAAGAATTGGGACAAAAATTGGAAAATTTTTAAGGGACTTTGAAAAAATTTCAACTGGAATTTTAGCCATTTTTTGACGTGAAATTGTAAACATGTGGCCATGGATTTTGAAAATTCTAGAGAGAATTTTAAAAGCTTCAAGAGAATTTCAACAATTTTGAGAGGGATTTGAAAAGTTTCAATGGGAATGGGAAGAATTGGGACAAAAATTGGAAAATTTTTAAGGGACTTTGAAAAAATTTCAACTGAAATTTTAGCATTTTTTTTGACGTGAAATTGTAAACATGTTGAAGTGGATTTTGAAAATTCTAGAGAGAATTTTAAAAGCTTCAACAGAATTTCAACAATTTTGAGAGGGATTTGAAAAGTTTCAATGGGAATGGGAAGAATTGGGACAAAAATTGGAAAATTTTTAAGGGACTTTGAAAAAATTTCAACTGGAATTTTAGCATTTTTTTGACGTGAAATTGTAAACATGTGGCCATGGATTTTGAAAATTCTAGAGAGAATTTTAAAAGCTTCAAGAGAATTTCAACAATTTTGAGAGGGATTTGAAAAGTTTCAATGGGAATGGGAAGAATTGGGACAAAAATTGGAAAATTTTTAAGGGACTTTGAAAAAATTTCAACTGGAATTTTAGCCATTTTTTGACGTGAAATTGTAAACCTGTGGACATGGATTTTGAAAATTCTAGAGAGAATTTTAAAAGCTTCAAGAGAATTTCAACAATTTTGAGAGGGATTTGAAAAGTTTCAATGGGAATGGGAAGAATTGGGACAAAAATTGGAAAATTTTTAAGGGACTTTGAAAAAATTTCAACTGGAATTTTAGCCATTTTTTGACGTGAAATTGTAAACATGTGGCCATGGATTTTGAAAATTCTAGAGAGAATTTTAAAAGCTTCAAGAGAATTTCAACAATTTTGAGAGGGATTTGAAAAGTTTCAATGGGAATGGGAAGAATTGGGACAAAAATTGGAAAATTTTTAAGGGACTTTGAAAAATTTCAACTGGAATTTTAGCCATTTTTTGACGTGAAATTGTAAACATGTGGACATGGATTTTGAAAATTCTAGAGAGAATTTTAAAAGCTTCAAGAGAATTTCAACAATTTTGAGAGGGATTTGAAAAGTTTCAATGGGAATGGGAAGAATTGGGACAAAAATTGGAAAATTTTTAAGGGACTTTGAAAAAATTTCAACTGGAATTTTAGCAATTTTTTGACGTGAAATTGTAAACATGTGGCCATGGATTTTGAAAATTCTAGAGAGAATTTTAAAAGCTTCAACAGAATTTCAACAATTTTGAGAGGGATTTGAAAAGTTTCAATGGGAATGGGAAGAATTGGGACAAAAATTGGAAAATTTTTAAGGGACTTTGAAAAAATTTCAACTGGAATTTTAGCCATTTTTTGACGTGAAATTGTAAACATGTGGACATGGATTTTGAAAATTCTAGAGAGAATTTTAAAAGCTTCAACAGAATTTCAACAATTTTGAGAGGGATTTGAAAAGTTTCAATGGGAATAGGAAGAACTGGGACAAAAATTGGAAAATTTTTAAGGGACTTTGAAAAAATTTCAACTGGAATTTTAGCATTTTTTTGACGTGAAATTGTAAACATGTGGCCATGGATTTTGAAAATTCTAGAGAGAATTTTAAAAGCTTCAAGAGAATTTCAACAATTTTGAGAGGGATTTGAAAAGTTTCAATGGGAATGGGAAGAATTGGGACAAAAATTGGAAAATTTTTAAGGGACTTTGAAAAAATTTCAACTGGAATTTTAGCCATTTTTTGACGTGAAATTGTAAACATGTGGCCATGGATTTTGAAAATTCTAGAGAGAATTTTAAAAGCTTCAACAGAATTTCAACAATTTTGAGAGGGATTTGAAAAGTTTCAATGGGAATAGGAAGAATTGGGACAAAAATTGGAAAATTTTTAAGGGACTTTGAAAAAATTTCAACTGGAATTTTAGCCATTTTTTGACGTGAAATTGTAAACATGTGGCCATGGATTTTGAAAATTCTAGAGAGAATTTTAAAAGCTTCAAGAGAATTTCAACAATTTTGAGAGGGATTTGAAAAGTTTCAATGGGAATGGGAAGAATTGGGACAAAAATTGGAAAATTTTTAAGGGACTTTGAAAAAATTTCAACTGGAATTTTAGCCATTTTTTGACGTGAAATTGTAAACATGTGGCCATGGATTTTGAAAATTCTAGAGAGAATTTTAAAAGCTTCAAGAGAATTTCAACAATTTTGAGAGGGATTTGAAAAGTTTCAATGGGAATGGGAAGAATTGGGACAAAAATTGGAAAATTTTTAAGGGACTTTGAAAAAATTTCAACTGGAATTTTAGCAATTTTTTGACGTGAAATTGTAAACATGTGGCCATGGATTTTGAAAATTCTAGAGAGAATTTTAAAAGCTTCAAGAGAATTTCAACAATTTTGAGAGGGATTTGAAAAGTTTCAATGGGAATGGGAAGAATTGGGACAAAAATTGGAAAATTTTTAAGGGACTTTGAAAAAATTTCAACTGGAATTTTAGCATTTTTTTGACGTGAAATTGTAAACATGTGGACATGGATTTTGAAAATTCTAGAGAGAATTTTAAAAGCTTCAAGAGAATTTCAACAATTTTGAGAGGGATTTGAAAAGTTTCAATGGGAATGGGAAGAATTGGGACAAAAATTGGAAAATTTTTAAGGGACTTTGAAAAAATTTCAACTGGAATTTTAGCCATTTTTTGACGTGAAATTGTAAACATGTGGCCATGGATTTTGAAAATTCTAGAGAGAATTTTAAAAGCTTCAAGAGAATTTCAACAATTTTGAGAGGGATTTGAAAAGTTTCAATGGGAATGGGAAGAATTGGGACAAAAATTGGAAAATTTTTAAGGGACTTTGAAAAAATTTCAACTGGAATTTTAGCCATTTTTTTATGTGAAATTGTAAACATGTGGCCATGGATTTTGAAATTCTAGAGAGAATTTTAAAAGCTTCAAGAGAATTTCAACAATTTTGAGAGGGATTTGAAAAGTTTCAATGGGAATGGGAAGAATTGGGACAAAAATTGGAAAACTTTTAAGGAACTTTGAAAAAATTTCAACTGGAATTTTAGCCATTTTTTGACGTGAAATTGTAAACATGTGGCCATGGATTTTGAAAATTCTAGAGAGAATTTTAAAAGCTTCAAGAGAATTTCAACAATTTTGAGAGGGATTTGAAAAGTTTCAATGGGAATGGGAAGAATTGGGACAAAAATTGGAAAACTTTTAAGGGACTTTGAAAAAATTTCAACTGGAATTTTAGCCATTTTTTGACGTGAAATTGTAAACATGTGGCCATGGATTTTGAAAATTCTAGAGAGAATTTTAAAAGCTTCAAGAGAATTTCAACAATTTTGAGAGGGATATGAAAAGTTTCAATGGGAATGGGAAGAATTGGGACAAAAATTGGAAAATTTTTAAGGGACTTTGAAAAAATTTCAACTGGAATTTTAGGAATTTTTTGACGTGAAATTGTAAATATGTGGCCATGGATTTTGAAAATTCTAGAGAGAATTTTAAAAGCTTCAACAGAATTTCAACGATTTTGAGAGGGATTTGAAAAGTTTCAATGGGAATGGGAAGAATTGGGACAAAAATTGGAAAATTTTTAAGGGACTTTGAAAAAATTTCAACTGGCATTTTAGCCATTTTTTGACGTGAAATTGTAAACATGTGGACATGGATTTTGAAAATTCTAGAGAGAATTTTAAAAGCTTCAAGAGAATTTCAACAATTTTGAGAGGGATTTGAAAAGTTTCAATGGGAATGGGAAGAATTGGGACAAAAATTGGAAAATTTTTAAGGGACTTTGAAAAAATTTCAACTGGAATTTTAGCCATTTTTTTTACGTGAAATTGTAAACATGTGGACATGGATTTTGAAAATTCTAGAGAGAATTTTAAAAGCTTCAAGAGAATTTCAACAATTTTGAGAGGGATTTGAAAAGTTTCAATGGGAATGGGAAGAATTGGGACAAAAATTGGAAAATTTTTAAGGGACTTTGAAAAAATTTCAACTGGAATTTTAGCAATTTTTAATGTGAAATTGTAAACATGTGGACATGGATTTTGAAAATTCTAGAGAGAATTTTAAAAGCTTCAACAGAATTTCAACAATTTTGAGAGGGATTTGAAAAGTTTCAATGGGAATGGGAAGAATTGGGACAAAAATTGGAAAATTTTTAAGGGACTTTGAAAAAATTTCAACTGGAATTTTAGCTTTTTTTTTTACGTGAAATTGTAAACATGTGGACATGGATTTTGAAAATTCTAGAGAGAATTTTAAAAGCTTCAACAGAATTTCAACAATTTTGAGAGGGATTTGAAAAGTTTCAAGGGGAATGGGAAGAATTGGGACAAAAATTGGAAAATTTTTAAGGGACTTTGAAAAAATTTCAACTGGAATTTTAGCCATTTTTTGACGTGAAATTGTAAACATGTGGCCATGGATTTTGAAAATTCTAGAGACAATTTTAAAAGCTTCAAGAGAATTTCAACAATTTTGAGAGGGATTTGAAAAGTTTCAATGGGAATGGGAAGAATTGGGACAAAAATTGGAAAATTTTTAAGGGACTTTGAAAAAATTTCAACTGGAATTTTAGCCATTTTTTGACGTGAAATTGTAAACATGTGGACATGGATTTTGAAAATTCTAGAGAGAATTTTAAAAGCTTCAACAGAATTTCAACAATTTTGAGAGGGATTTGAAAAGTTTCAATGGGAATGGGAAGAATTGGGACAAAAATTGGAAAATTTTTAAGGGACTTTGAAAAAATTTCAACTGGAATTTTAGCCATTTTTTGACGTGAAATTGTAAACATGTGGCCATGGATTTTGAAAATTCTAGAGAGAATTTTAAAAGCTTCAAGAGAATTTCAACAATTTTGAGAGGGATTTGAAAAGTTTCAATGGGAATGGGAAGAATTGGGACAAAAATTGGAAAATTTTTAAGGGACTTTGAAAAAATTTCAACTGGAATTTTAGCCATTTTTTGACGTGAAATTGTAATCATGTGGCCATGGATTTTGAAATTCTAGAGAGAATTTTAAAAGCTTCAAGAGAATTTCAACAATTTTGAGAGGGATTTGAAAAGTTTCAATGGGAATGGGAAGAATTGGGACAAAAATTGGAAAACTTTTAAGGAACTTTGAAAAAATTTCAACTGGAATTTTAGCCATTTTTTGACGTGAAATTGTAAACATGTGGCCATGGATTTTGAAAATTCTAGAGAGAATTTTAAAAGCTTCAAGAGAATTTCAACAATTTTGAGAGGGATTTGAAAAGTTTCAATGGGAATGGGAAGAATTGGGACAAAAATTGGAAAATTTTTAAGGGACTTTGAAAAAATTTCAACTGGAATTTTAGCCATTTTTTGACGTGAAATTGTAAACATGTGGCCATGGATTTTGAAAATTCTAGAGAGAATTTTAAAAGCTTCAACAGAATTTCAACGATTTTGAGAGGGATTTGAAAAGTTTCAATGGGAATGGGAAGAATTGGGACAAAAATTGGAAAATTTTTAAGGGACTTTGAAAAAATTTCAACTGGAATTTTAGCCATTTTTTGACGTGAAATTGTAAACATGTGGACATGGATTTTGAAAATTCTAGAGAGAATTTTAAAAGCTTCAAGAGAATTTCAACAATTTTGAGAGGGATTTGAAAAGTTTCAATGGGAATGGGAAGAATTGGGACAAAAATTGGAAAATTTTTAAGGGACTTTGAAAAAATTTCAACTGGAATTTTAGCCATTTTTTTTACGTGAAATTGTAAACATGTGGACATGGATTTTGAAAATTCTAGAGAGAATTTTAAAAGCTTCAACAGAATTTCAACAATTTTGAGAGGGATTTGAAAAGTTTCAATGGGAATGGGAAGAATTGGGACAAAAATTGGAAAATTTTTAAGGGACTTTGAAAAAATTTCAACTGGAATTTTAGCAATTTTTAATGTGAAATTGTAAACGTGGACATGGATTTTGAAAATTCTAGAGAGAATTTTAAAAGCTTCAAGAGAATTTCAACAATTTTGAGAGGGATTTGAAAAGTTTCAATGGGAATGGGAAGAATTGGGACAAAAATTGGAAAATTTTTAAGGGACTTTGAAAAAATTTCAACTGGAATTTTAGCATTTTTTTTTTACGTGAAATTGTAAACATGTGGACATGGATTTTGAAAATTCTAGAGAGAATTTTAAAAGCTTCAACAGAATTTCAACAATTTTGAGAGGGATTTGAAAAGTTTCAAGGGGAATGGGAAGAATTGGGACAAAAATTGGAAAATTTTTAAGGGACTTTGAAAAAATTTCAACTGGAATTTTAGCCATTTTTTGACGTGAAATTGTAAACATGTGGCCATGGATTTTGAAAATTCTAGAGACAATTTTAAAAGCTTCAAGAGAATTTCAACAATTTTGAGAGGGATTTGAAAAGTTTCAATGGGAATGGGAAGAATTGGGACAAAAATTGGAAAATTTTTAAGGGACTTTGAAAAAATTTCAACTGGAATTTTAGCCATTTTTTGACGTGAAATTGTAAACATGTGGCCATGGATTTTGAAAATTCTAGAGAGAATTTTAAAAGCTTCAAGAGAATTTCAACAATTTTGAGAGGGATTTGAAAAGTTTCAATGGGAATGGGAAGAATTGGGACAAAAATTGGAAAATTTTTAAGGGACTTTGAAAAAATTTCAGCTGGAATTTTAGCCATTTTTTTACGTGAAATTGTAAACATGTGGCCATGGATTTTGAAAATTCTAGAGAGAATTTTAAAAGCTTCAAGAGAATTTCAACAATTTTGAGAGGGATTTGAAAAGTTTCAATGGGAATGGGAAGAATTGGGACAAAAATTGGAAAATTTTTAAGGGACTTTGAAAAAATTTCAACTGGAATTTTAGCAATTTTTAATGTGAAATTGTAAACATGTGGACATGGATTTTGAAAATTCTAGAGAGAATTTTAAAAGCTTCAACAGAATTTCAACAATTTTGAGAGGGATTTGAAAAGTTTCAATGGGAATGGGAAGAATTGGGACAAAAATTGGAAAATTTTTAAGGGACTTTGAAAAAATTTCAACTGGAATTTTAGCTTTTTTTTTTACGTGAAATTGTAAACATGTGGACATGGATTTTGAAAATTCTAGAGAGAATTTTAAAAGCTTCAACAGAATTTCAACAATTTTGAGAGGGATTTGAAAAGTTTCAAGGGGAATGGGAAGAATTGGGACAAAAATTGGAAAATTTTTAAGGGACTTTGAAAAAATTTCAACTGGAATTTTAGCCATTTTTTGACGTGAAATTGTAAACATGTGGCCATGGATTTTGAAAATTCTAGAGAGAATTTTAAAAGCTTCAAGAGAATTTCAACAATTTTGAGAGGGATTTGAAAAGTTTCAATGGGAATGGGAAGAATTGGGACAAAAATTGGAAAATTTTTAAGGGACTTTGAAAAAATTTCAACTGGAATTTTAGCCATTTTTTGACGTGAAATTGTAAACATGTGGCCATGGATTTTGAAAATTCTAGAGAGAATTTTAAAAGCTTCAAGAGAATTTCAACAATTTTGAGAGGGATTTGAAAAGTTTCAATGGGAATGGGAAGAATTGGGACAAAAATTGGAAAATTTTTAAGGGACTTTGAAAAAATTTCAACTGGAATTTTAGCCATTTTTTGACGTGAAATTGTAAACATGTGGCCATGGATTTTGAAAATTCTAGAGAGAATTTTAAAAGCTTCAAGAGAATTTCAACAATTTTGAGAGGGATTTGAAAAGTTTCAATGGGAATGGGAAGAATTGGGACAAAAATTGGAAAATTTTTAAGGGACTTTGAAAAAATTTCAACTGGAATTTTAGCCATTTTTTTATGTGAAATTGTAAACATGTGGCCATGGATTTTGAAATTCTAGAGAGAATTTTAAAAGCTTCAAGAGAATTTCAACAATTTTGAGAGGGATTTGAAAAGTTTCAATGGGAATGGGAAGAATTGGGACAAAAATTGGAAAACTTTTAAGGAACTTTGAAAAAATTTCAACTGGAATTTTAGCCATTTTTTGACGTGAAATTGTAAACATGTGGCCATGGATTTTGAAAATTCTAGAGAGAATTTTAAAAGCTTCAAGAGAATTTCAACAATTTTGAGAGGGATTTGAAAAGTTTCAATGGGAATGGGAAGAATTGGGACAAAAATTGGAAAACTTTTAAGGGACTTTGAAAAAATTTCAACTGGAATTTTAGCCATTTTTTGACGTGAAATTGTAAACATGTGGCCATGGATTTTGAAAATTCTAGAGACAATTTTAAAAGCTTCAAGAGAATTTCAACAATTTTGAGAGGGATATGAAAAGTTTCAATGGGAATGGGAAGAATTGGGACAAAAATTGGAAAATTTTTAAGGGACTTTGAAAAAATTTCAACTGGAATTTTAGGAATTTTTTGACGTGAAATTGTAAATATGTGGCCATGGATTTTGAAAATTCTAGAGAGAATTTTAAAAGCTTCAACAGAATTTCAACGATTTTGAGAGGGATTTGAAAAGTTTCAATGGGAATGGGAAGAATTGGGACAAAAATTGGAAAATTTTTAAGGGACTTTGAAAAAATTTCAACTGGCATTTTAGCCATTTTTTGACGTGAAATTGTAAACATGTGGACATGGATTTTGAAAATTCTAGAGAGAATTTTAAAAGCTTCAAGAGAATTTCAACAATTTTGAGAGGGATTTGAAAAGTTTCAATGGGAATGGGAAGAATTGGGACAAAAATTGGAAAATTTTTAAGGGACTTTGAAAAAATTTCAACTGGAATTTTAGCCATTTTTTTTACGTGAAATTGTAAACATGTGGACATGGATTTTGAAAATTCTAGAGAGAATTTTAAAAGCTTCAAGAGAATTTCAACAATTTTGAGAGGGATTTGAAAAGTTTCAATGGGAATGGGAAGAATTGGGACAAAAATTGGAAAATTTTTAAGGGACTTTGAAAAAATTTCAACTGGAATTTTAGCAATTTTTAATGTGAAATTGTAAACATGTGGACATGGATTTTGAAAATTCTAGAGAGAATTTTAAAAGCTTCAACAGAATTTCAACAATTTTGAGAGGGATTTGAAAAGTTTCAATGGGAATGGGAAGAATTGGGACAAAAATTGGAAAATTTTTAAGGGACTTTGAAAAAATTTCAACTGGAATTTTAGCTTTTTTTTTTACGTGAAATTGTAAACATGTGGACATGGATTTTGAAAATTCTAGAGAGAATTTTAAAAGCTTCAACAGAATTTCAACAATTTTGAGAGGGATTTGAAAAGTTTCAAGGGGAATGGGAAGAATTGGGACAAAAATTGGAAAATTTTTAAGGGACTTTGAAAAAATTTCAACTGGAATTTTAGCCATTTTTTGACGTGAAATTGTAAACATGTGGACATGGATTTTGAAAATTCTAGAGAGAATTTTAAAAGCTTCAAGAGAATTTCAACAATTTTGAGAGGGATTTGAAAAGTTTCAATGGGAATGGGAAGAATTGGGACAAAAATTGGAAAATTTTTAAGGGACTTTGAAAAAATTTCAACTGGAATTTTAGCCATTTTTTGACGTGAAATTGTAAACATGTGGCCATGGATTTTGAAAATTCTAGAGAGAATTTTAAAAGCTTCAAGAGAATTTCAACAATTTTGAGAGGGATTTGAAAAGTTTCAATGGGAATGGGAAGAATTGGGACAAAAATTGGAAAATTTTTAAGGGACTTTGAAAAAATTTCAACTGGAATTTTAGCCATTTTTTGACGTGAAATTGTAATCATGTGGCCATGGATTTTGAAATTCTAGAGAGAATTTTAAAAGCTTCAAGAGAATTTCAACAATTTTGAGAGGGATTTGAAAAGTTTCAATGGGAATGGGAAGAATTGGGACAAAAATTGGAAAACTTTTAAGGAACTTTGAAAAAATTTCAACTGGAATTTTAGCCATTTTTTGACGTGAAATTGTAAACATGTGGCCATGGATTTTGAAAATTCTAGAGAGAATTTTAAAAGCTTCAAGAGAATTTCAACAATTTTGAGAGGGATTTGAAAAGTTTCAATGGGAATGGGAAGAATTGGGACAAAAATTGGAAAATTTTTAAGGGACTTTGAAAAAATTTCAACTGGAATTTTAGCCATTTTTTGACGTGAAATTGTAAACATGTGGCCATGGATTTTGAAAATTCTAGAGAGAATTTTAAAAGCTTCAACAGAATTTCAACGATTTTGAGAGGGATTTGAAAAGTTTCAATGGGAATGGGAAGAATTGGGACAAAAATTGGAAAATTTTTAAGGGACTTTGAAAAAATTTCAACTGGAATTTTAGCCATTTTTTGACGTGAAATTGTAAACATGTGGACATGGATTTTGAAAATTCTAGAGAGAATTTTAAAAGCTTCAAGAGAATTTCAACAATTTTGAGAGGGATTTGAAAAGTTTCAATGGGAATGGGAAGAATTGGGACAAAAATTGGAAAATTTTTAAGGGACTTTGAAAAAATTTCAACTGGAATTTTAGCCATTTTTTTTACGTGAAATTGTAAACATGTGGACATGGATTTTGAAAATTCTAGAGAGAATTTTAAAAGCTTCAAGAGAATTTCAACAATTTTGAGAGGGATTTGAAAAGTTTCAATGGGAATGGGAAGAATTGGGACAAAAATTGGAAAATTTTTAAGGGACTTTGAAAAAATTTCAACTGGAATTTTAGCAATTTTTAATGTGAAATTGTAAACGTGGACATGGATTTTGAAAATTCTAGAGAGAATTTTAAAAGCTTCAAGAGAATTTCAACAATTTTGAGAGGGATTTGAAAAGTTTCAATGGGAATGGGAAGAATTGGGACAAAAATTGGAAAATTTTTAAGGGACTTTGAAAAAATTTCAACTGGAATTTTAGCATTTTTTTTTTACGTGAAATTGTAAACATGTGGACATGGATTTTGAAAATTCTAGAGAGAATTTTAAAAGCTTCAACAGAATTTCAACAATTTTGAGAGGGATTTGAAAAGTTTCAAGGGGAATGGGAAGAATTGGGACAAAAATTGGAAAATTTTTAAGGGACTTTGAAAAAATTTCAACTGGAATTTTAGCCATTTTTTGACGTGAAATTGTAAACATGTGGCCATGGATTTTGAAAATTCTAGAGACAATTTTAAAAGCTTCAAGAGAATTTCAACAATTTTGAGAGGGATTTGAAAAGTTTCAATGGGAATGGGAAGAATTGGGACAAAAATTGGAAAATTTTTAAGGGACTTTGAAAAAATTTCAACTGGAATTTTAGCCATTTTTTGACGTGAAATTGTAAACATGTGGCCATGGATTTTGAAAATTCTAGAGAGAATTTTAAAAGCTTCAAGAGAATTTCAACAATTTTGAGAGGGATTTGAAAAGTTTCAATGGGAATGGGAAGAATTGGGACAAAAATTGGAAAATTTTTAAGGGACTTTGAAAAAATTTCAGCTGGAATTTTAGCCATTTTTTTACGTGAAATTGTAAACATGTGGCCATGGATTTTGAAAATTCTAGAGAGAATTTTAAAAGCTTCAAGAGAATTTCAACAATTTTGAGAGGGATTTGAAAAGTTTCAATGGGAATGGGAAGAATTGGGACAAAAATTGGAAAATTTTTAAGGGACTTTGAAAAAATTTCAACTGGAATTTTAGCAATTTTTAATGTGAAATTGTAAACATGTGGACATGGATTTTGAAAATTCTAGAGAGAATTTTAAAAGCTTCAACAGAATTTCAACAATTTTGAGAGGGATTTGAAAAGTTTCAATGGGAATGGGAAGAATTGGGACAAAAATTGGAAAATTTTTAAGGGACTTTGAAAAAATTTCAACTGGAATTTTAGCTTTTTTTTTACGTGAAATTGTAAACATGTGGACATGGATTTTGAAAATTCTAGAGAGAATTTTAAAAGCTTCAACAGAATTTCAACAATTTTGAGAGGGATTTGAAAAGTTTCAAGGGGAATGGGAAGAATTGGGACAAAAATTGGAAAATTTTTAAGGGACTTTGAAAAAATTTCAACTGGAATTTTAGCCATTTTTTGACGTGAAATTGTAAACATGTGGCCATGGATTTTGAAAATTCTAGAGAGAATTTTAAAAGCTTCAAGAGAATTTCAACAATTTTGAGAGGGATTTGAAAAGTTTCAATGGGAATGGGAAGAATTGGGACAAAAATTGGAAAATTTTTAAGGGACTTTGAAAAAATTTCAACTGGAATTTTAGCCATTTTTTGACGTGAAATTGTAAACATGTGGCCATGGATTTTGAAAATTCTAGAGAGAATTTTAAAAGCTTCAAGAGAATTTCAACAATTTTGAGAGGGATTTGAAAAGTTTCAATGGGAATGGGAAGAATTGGGACAAAAATTGGAAAATTTTTAAGGGACTTTGAAAAAATTTCAACTGGAATTTTAGCCATTTTTTGACGTGAAATTGTAAACATGTGGCCATGGATTTTGAAAATTCTAGAGAGAATTTTAAAAGCTTCAAGAGAATTTCAACAATTTTGAGAGGGATTTGAAAAGTTTCAATGGGAATGGGAAGAATTGGGACAAAAATTGGAAAATTTTTAAAGGGACTTTGAAAAAATTTCAACTGGAATTTTAGCCATTTTTTGACGTGAAATTGTAAACATGTGGACATGGATTTTGAAAATTCTAGAGAGAATTTTAAAAGCTTCAAGAGAATTTCAACAATTTTGAGAGGGATTTGAAAAGTTTCAATGGGAATGGGAAGAATTGGGACAAAAATTGGAAAATTTTTAAGGGACTTTGAAAAAATTTCAACTGGAATTTTAGCAATTTTTTTATGTGAAATTTTAAACATGTGGCCATGGATTTTGAAAATTCTAGAGAGAATTTTAAAAGCTTCAAGAGAATTTCAACAATTTTGAGAGGGATTTGAAAAGTTTCAATGGGAATGGGAAGAATTGGGACAAAAATTGGAAAATTTTTAAGGGACTTTGAAAAAATTTCAACTGGAATTTTAGCCATTTTTTGACGTGAAATTGTAAACATGTGGCCATGGATTTTGAAAATTCTAGAGAGAATTTTAAAAGCTTCAACAGAATTTCAACAATTTTGAGAGGGATTTGAAAAGTTTCAATGGGAATGGGAAGAATTGGGACAAAAATTGGAAAATTTTTAAGGGACTTTGAAAAAATTTCAACTGGAATTTTAGCCATTTTTTGACGTGAAATTGTAAACATGTGGCCATGGATTTTGAAAATTCTAGAGAGAATTTTAAAAGCTTCAACAGAATTTCAACAATTTTGAGAGGGATTTGAAAAGTTTCAATGGGAATGGGAAGAATTGGGACAAAAATTGGAAAATTTTTAAGGGACTTTGAAAAAATTTCAACTGGAATTTTAGCCATTTTTTTATGTGAAATTGTAAACATGTGGCCATGGATTTTGAAATTCTAGAGAGAATTTTAAAAGCTTCAAGAGAATTTCAACAATTTTGAGAGGGATTTGAAAAGTTTCAATGGGAATGGGAAGAATTGGGACAAAAATTGGAAAATTTTTAAGGGACTTTGAAAAAATTTCAACTGGAATTTTAGCCATTTTTTGACGTGAAATTGTAAACATGTGGCCATGGATTTTGAAAATTCTAGAGAGAATTTTAAAAGCTTCAAGAGAATTTCAACAATTTTGAGAGGGATTTGAAAAGTTTCAATGGGAATGGGAAGAATTGGGACAAAAATTGGAAAATTTTTAAGGGACTTTGAAAAAATTTCAACTGGAATTTTAGCCATTTTTTGACGTGAAATTGTAAACATGTGGACACGGATTTTGAAAATTCTAGAGAGAATTTTAAAAGCTTCAAGAGAATTTCAACAATTTTGAGAGGGATTTGAAAAGTTTCAATGGGAATGGGAAGAATTGGGACAAAAATTGGAAAATTTTTAAGGGACTTTGAAAAAATTTCAACTGGAATTTTAGCAATTTTTTGATGTGAAATTGTAAACATGTGGACATGGATTTTGAAAATTCTAGAGAGAATTTTAAAAGCTTCAAGAGAATTTCAACAATTTTGAGAGGGATTTGAAAAGTTTCAATGGGAATGGGAAGAATTGGGACAAAAATTGGAAAATTTTAAAGGGACTTTGAAAAAATTTCAACTGGAATTTTAGCCATTTTTTGACGTGAAATTGTAAACATGTGGCCATGGATTTTGAAAATTCTAGAGAGAATTTTAAAAGCTTCAAGAGAATTTCAACAATTTTGAGAGGGATTTGAAAAGTTTCAATGGGAATGGGAAGAATTGGGACAAAAATTGGAAAATTTTTAAGGGACTTTGAAAAAATTTCAACTGGAATTTTAGCCATTTTTTGACGTGAAATTGTAAACATGTGGACATGGATTTTGAAAATTCTAGAGAGAATTTTAAAAGCTTCAAGAGAATTTCAACAATTTTGAGAGGGATTTGAAAAGTTTCAATGGGAATGGGAAGAATTGGGACAAAAATTGGAAAATTTTTAAGGGACTTTGAAAAAATTTCAACTGGAATTTTAGCCATTTTTTGACGTGAAATTGTAAACATGTGGACACGGATTTTGAAAATTCTAGAGAGAATTTTAAAAGCTTCAAGAGAATTTCAACAATTTTGAGAGGGATTTGAAAAGTTTCAATGGGAATGGGAAGAATTGGGACAAAAATTGGAAAATTTTTAAGGGACTTTGAAAAAATTTCAACTGGAATTTTAGCAATTTTTTGATGTGAAATTGTAAACATGTGGACATGGATTTTGAAAATTCTAGAGAGAATTTTAAAAGCTTCAAGAGAATTTCAACAATTTTGAGAGGGATTTGAAAAGTTTCAATGGGAATGGGAAGAATTGGGACAAAAATTGGAAAATTTTTAAGGGACTTTGAAAAAATTTCAACTGGAATTTTAGCCATTTTTTGACGTGAAATTGTAAACATGTGGCCATGGATTTTGAAAATTCTAGAGAGAATTTTAAAAGCTTCAACAGAATTTCAACAATTTTGAGAGGGATTTGAAAAGTTTCAATGGGAATGGGAAGAATTGGGACAAGAATTGGAAAATTTTAAAGGGACTTTGAAAAAATTTCAACTGGAATTTTAGCCATTTTTTGACGTGAAATTGTAAACATGTGGCCATGGATTTTGAAAATTCTAGAGAGAATTTTAAAAGCTTCAAGAGAATTTCAACAATTTTGAGAGGGATTTGAAAAGTTTCAATGGGAATGGGAAGAATTGGGACAAAAATTGGAAAATTTTTAAGGGACTTTGAAAAAATTTCAACTGGAATTTTAGCCATTTTTTGACGTGAAATTGTAAACATGTGGCCATGGATTTTGAAAATTCTAGAGAGAATTTTAAAAGCTTCAAGAGAATTTCAACAATTTTGAGAGGGATTTGAAAAGTTTCAATGGGAATGGGAAGAATTGGGACAAAAATTGGAAAATTTTTAAGGGACTTTGAAAAAATTTCAACTGGAATTTTAGCCATTTTTTGACGTGAAATTGTAAACATGTGGACATGGATTTTGAAAATTCTAGAGAGAATTTTAAAAGCTTCAAGAGAATTTCAACAATTTTGAGAGGGATTTGAAAAGTTTCAATGGGAATGGGAAGAATTGGGACAAAAATTGGAAAATTTTTAAGGGACTTTGAAAAAATTTCAACTGGAATTTTAGCCATTTTTTGACGTGAAATTGTAAACATGTGGCCATGGATTTTGAAAATTCTAGAGAGAATTTTAAAAGCTTCAAGAGAATTTCAACAATTTTGAGAGGGATTTGAAAAGTTTCAATGGGAATGGGAAGAATTGGGACAAAAATTGGAAAATTTTTAAGGGACTTTGAAAAAATTTCAACTGGAATTTTAGCCGTTTTTTGACGTGAAATTTTAAACATGTGGCCATGGATTTTGAAAATTCTAGAGAGAATTTTAAAAGCTTCAACAGAATTTCAACAATTTTGAGAGGGATTTGAAAAGTTTCAATGGGAATGGGAAGAATTGGGACAAAAATTGGAAAATTTTTAAGGGACTTTGAAAAAATTTCAACTGGAATTTTAGCCATTTTTTGACGTGAAATTGTAAACATGTGGACATGGATTTTGAAAATTCTAGAGAGAATTTTAAAAGCTTCAAGAGAATTTCAACAATTTTGAGAGGGATTTGAAAAGTTTCAATGGGAATGGGAAGAATTGGGACAAAAATTGGAAAATTTTTAAGGGACTTTGAAAAAATTTCAACTGGAATTTTAGCCGTTTTTTGACGTGAAATTTTAAACATGTGGCCATGGATTTTGAAAATTCTAGAGAGAATTTTAAAAGCTTCAACAGAATTTCAACAATTTTGAGAGGGATTTGAAAAGTTTCAATGGGAATGGGAAGAATTGGGACAAAAATTGGAAAATTTTAAAGGGACTTTGAAAAAATTTCAACTGGAATTTTAGCCATTTTTTGACGTGAAATTGTAAACATGTGGACATGGATTTTGAAAATTCTAGAGAGAATTTTAAAAGCTTCAACAGAATTTCAACAATTTTGAGAGGGATTTGAAAAGTTTCAATGGGAATGGGAAGAATTGGGACAAGAATTGGAAAATTTTTAAGGGACTTTGAAAAAATTTCAACTGGAATTTTAGCCATTTTTTGACGTGAAATTGTAAACATGTGGCCATGGATTTTGAAAATTCTAGAGAGAATTTTAAAAGCTTCAAGAGAATTTCAACAATTTTGAGAGGGATTTGAAAAGTTTCAATGGGAATGGGAAGAATTGGGACAAAAATTGGAAAATTTTTAAGGGACTTTGAAAAAATTTCAACTGGAATTTTAGCCATTTTTTGTCGTGAAATTGTAAACATGTGTACATGGATTTTGAAAATTCTAGAGAGAATTTTAAAAGCTTCAAGAGAATTTCAACAATTTTGAGAGGGATTTGAAAAGTTTCAATGGGAATGGGAAGAATTGGGACAAAAATTGGAAAATTTTTAAGGGACTTTGAAAAAATTTCAACTGGAATTTTAGCAATTTTTTGATGTGAAATTGTAAACATGTGGCCATGGATTTTGAAAATTCTAGAGAGAATTTTAAAAGCTTCAACAGAATTTCAACAATTTTGAGAGGGATTTGAAAAGTTTCAATGGGAATGGGAAGAATTGGGACAAAAATTGGAAAATTTTAAAGGGACTTTGAAAAAATTTCAACTGGAATTTTAGCCATTTTTTGACGTGAAATTGTAAACATGTGGCCATGGATTTTGAAAATTCTAGAGAGAATTTTAAAAGCTTCAACAGAATTTCAACAATTTTGAGAGGGATTTGAAAAGTTTCAATGGGAATGGGAAGAATTGGGACAAGAATTGGAAAATTTTTAAGGGACTTTGAAAAAATTTCAACTGGAATTTTAGCCATTTTTTGACGTGAAATTGTAAACATGTGGCCATGGATTTTGAAAATTCTAGAGAGAATTTTAAAAGCTTCAAGAGAATTTCAACAATTTTGAGAGGGATTTGAAAAGTTTCAATGGGAATGGGAAGAATTGGGACAAAAATTGGAAAATTTTTAAGGGACTTTGAAAAAATTTCAACTGGAATTTTAGCCATTTTTTGACGTGAAATTGTAAACATGTGGCCATGGATTTTGAAAATTCTAGAGAGAATTTTAAAAGCTTCAAGAGAATTTCAACAATTTTGAGAGGGATTTGAAAAGTTTCAATGGGAATGGGAAGAATTGGGACAAAAATTGGAAAATTTTTAAGGGACTTTGAAAAAATTTCAACTGGAATTTTAGCCATTTTTTGTCGTGAAATTGTAAACATGTGTACATGGATTTTGAAAATTCTAGAGAGAATTTTAAAAGCTTCAAGAGAATTTCAACAATTTTGAGAGGGATTTGAAAAGTTTCAATGGGAATGGGAAGAATTGGGACAAAAATTGGAAAATTTTTAAGGGACTTTGAAAAAATTTCAACTGGAATTTTAGCCATTTTTTGACGTGAAATTGTAAACATGTGGCCATGGATTTTGAAAATTCTAGAGAGAATTTTAAAAGCTTCAAGAGAATTTCAACAATTTTGAGAGGGATTTGAAAAGTTTCAATGGGAATGGGAAGAATTGGGACAAAAATTGGAAAATTTTTAAGGGACTTTGAAAAATTTCAACTGGAATTTTAGCCGTTTTTTGACGTGAAATTTTAAACATGTGGCCATGGATTTTGAAAATTCTAGAGAGAATTTTAAAAGCTTCAACAGAATTTCAACAATTTTGAGAGGGATTTGAAAAGTTTCAATGGGAATGGGAAGAATTGGGACAAAAATTGGAAAATTTTTAAGGGACTTTGAAAAAATTTCAACTGGAATTTTAGCATTTTCTTTACGTGAAATTGTAAACATGTGGACATGGATTTTGAAATTCTAGAGAGAATTTTAAAAGCTTCAAGAGAATTTCAACAATTTTGAGAGGGATTTGAAAAGTTTCAATGGGAATGGGAAGAATTGGGACAAAAATTGGAAAATTTTTAAGGGACTTTGAAAAAATTTCAACTGAAATTTTAGCATTTTTTTGACGTGAAATTGTAAACATGTGGACATGGATTTTGAAAATTCTAGAGAGAATTTTAAAAGCTTCAGGAGAATTTCAACAATTTTGAGAGGGATTTGAAAAGTTTCAATGGGAATGGGAAGAATTGGGACAAAAATTGGAAAATTTTTAAGGGACTTTGAAAAAATTTCAACTGGAATTTTAGCATTTTTTTGACGTGAAATTGTAAACATGTGGCCATGGATTTGAAAATTCTAGAGAGAATTTTAAAAGCTTCAAGAGAATTTCAACAATTTTGAGAGGGATTTGAAAAGTTTCAATGGGAATGGGAAGAATTGGGACAAAAATTGGAAAATTTTTAAGGGACTTTGAAAAAATTTCAACTGGAATTTTAGCCATTTTTTGACGTGAAATTGTAAACCTGTGGACATGGATTTTGAAAATTCTAGAGAGAATTTTAAAAGCTTCAAGAGAATTTCAACAATTTTGAGAGGGATTTGAAAAGTTTCAATGGGAATGGGAAGAATTGGGACAAAAATTGGAAAATTTTTAACGGACTTTGAAAAAATTTCAACTGGAATTTTAGCCATTTTTTGACGTGAAATTGTAAACATGTGGACATGGATTTTGAAAATTCTAGAGAGAATTTTAAAAGCTTCAAGAGAATTTCAACAATTTTGAGAGGGATTTGAAAAGTTTCAATGGGAATGGGAAGAATTGGGACAAAAATTGGAAAATTTTTAAGGGACTTTGAAAAAATTTCAACTGGAATTTTAGCCATTTTTTGACGTGAAATTGTAAACATGTGGACATGGATTTTGAAAATTCTAGAGAGAATTTTAAAAGCTTCAAGAGAATTTCAACAATTTTGAGAGGGATTTGAAAAGTTTCAATGGGAATGGGAAGAATTGGGACAAAAATTGGAAAATTTTTAAGGGACTTTGAAAAAATTTCAACTGGAATTTTAGCCATTTTTTGACGTGAAATTGTAAACATGTGGCCATGGATTTTGAAAATTCTAGAGAGAATTTTAAAAGCTTCAAGAGAATTTCAACAATTTTGAGAGGGATTTGAAAAGTTTCAATGGGAATGGGAAGAATTGGGACAAAAATTGGAAAATTTTTAAGGGACTTTGAAAAAATTTCAACTGGAATTTTAGCCATTTTTTGACGTGAAATTGTAAACATGTGGCCATGGATTTTGAAATTCTAGAGAGAATTTTAAAAGCTTCAAGAGAATTTCAACAATTTTGAGAGGGATTTGAAAAGTTTCAATGGGAATGGGAAGAATTGGGACAAAAATTGGAAAACTTTTAAGGAACTTTGAAAAAATTTCAACTGGAATTTTAGCCATTTTTTGACGTGAAATTGTAAACATGTGGCCATGGATTTTGAAAATTCTAGAGAGAATTTTAAAAGCTTCAAGAGAATTTCAACAATTTTGAGAGGGATTTGAAAAGTTTCAATGGGAATGGGAAGAATTGGGACAAAAATTGGAAAATTTTTAAGGGACTTTGAAAAAATTTCAACTGGAATTTTAGCCATTTTTTGACGTGAAATTGTAAACATGTGGCCATGGATTTTGAAAATTCTAGAGAGAATTTTAAAAGCTTCAACAGAATTTCAACAATTTTGAGAGGGATTTGAAAAGTTTCAATGGGAATGGGAAGAATTGGGACAAAAATTGGAAAATTTTTAAGGGACTTTGAAAAAATTTCAACTGGAATTTTAGGAATTTTTTGACGTGAAATTGTAAATATGTGGCCATGGATTTTGAAAATTCTAGAGAGAATTTTAAAAGCTTCAACAGAATTTCAACGATTTTGAGAGGGATTTGAAAAGTTTCAATGGGAATGGGAAGAATTGGGACAAAAATTGGAAAATTTTTAAGGGACTTTGAAAAAATTTCAACTGGAATTTTAGCCATTTTTTGACGTGAAATTGTAAACATGTGGACATGGATTTTGAAAATTCTAGAGAGAATTTTAAAAGCTTCAAGAGAATTTCAACAATTTTGAGAGGGATTTGAAAAGTTTCAATGGGAATGGGAAGAATTGGGACAAAAATTGGAAAATTTTTAAGGGACTTTGAAAAAATTTCAACTGGAATTTCAACAATTTTTAATGTGAAATTGTAAATGTGGACATGGATTTTGAAAATTCTAGAGAGAATTTTAAAAGCTTCAAGAGAATTTCAACAATTTTGAGAGGGATTTGAAAAGTTTCAATGGGAATGGGAAGAATTGGGACAAAAATTGGAAAATTTTTAAGGGACTTTGAAAAAATATCAACTGGAATTTTAGCATTTTTTTTTACGTGAAATTGTAAACATGTGGACATGGATTTTGAAAATTCTAGAGAGAATTTTAAAAGCTTCAACAGAATTTCAACAATTTTGAGAGGGATTTGAAAAGTTTCAAGGGGAATGGGAAGAATTGGGACAAAAATTGGAAAATTTTTAAGGGACTTTGAAAAAATTTCAACTGGAATTTTAGCAATTTTTTGACGTGAAATTGTAAACATGTGGCCATGGATTTTGAAAATTCTAGAGAGAATTTTAAAAGCTTCAAGAGAATTTCAACAATTTTGAGAGGGATTTGAAAAGTTTCAATGGGAATGGGAAGAATTGGGACAAAAATTGGAAAATTTTTAAGGGACTTTGAAAAAATTTCAACTGGAATTTTAGCCATTTTTTGACGTGAAATTGTAAACATGTGGACATGGATTTTGAAAATTCTAGAGAGAATTTTAAAAGCTTCAAGAGAATTTCAACAATTTTGAGAGGGATTTGAAAAGTTTCAATGGGAATGGGAAGAATTGGGACAAAAATTGGAAAATTTTTAAGGGACTTTGAAAAAATTTCAACTGGAATTTTAGCCATTTTTTGACGTGAAATTGTAAACATGTGGACACGGATTTTGAAAATTCTAGAGAGAATTTTAAAAGCTTCAAGAGAATTTCAACAATTTTGAGAGGGATTTGAAAAGTTTCAATGGGAATGGGAAGAATTGGGACAAAAATTGGAAAATTTTTAAGGGACTTTGAAAAAATTTCAACTGGAATTTTAGCCATTTTTTGACGTGAAATTGTAAACATGTGGACATGGATTTTGAAAATTCTAGAGAGAATTTTAAAAGCTTCAAGAGAATTTCAACAATTTTGAGAGGGATTTGAAAAGTTTCAATGGGAATGGGAAGAATTGGGACAAAAATTGGAAAATTTTTAAGGGACTTTGAAAAAATTTCAACTGGAATTTTAGCCATTTTTTGATGTGAAATTGTAAACATGTGGCCATGGATTTTGAAAATTCTAGAGAGAATTTTAAAAGCTTCAACAGAATTTCAACAATTTTGAGAGGGATTTGAAAAGTTTCAATGGGAATGGGAAGAATTGGGACAAAAATTGGAAAATTTTTAAGGGACTTTGAAAAAATTTCAACTGGAATTTTAGCCATTTTTTTATGTGAAATTGTAAACATGTGGCCATGGATTTTGAAATTCTAGAGAGAATTTTAAAAGCTTCAACAGAATTTCAACAATTTTGAGAGGGATTTGAAAAGTTTCAATGGGAATGGGAAGAATTGGGACAAAAATTGGAAAACTTTTAAATAACTTTGAAAAAATTTCAACTGGAATTTTAGCCATTTTTTGACGTGAAATTGTAAACATGTGGCCATGGATTTTGAAAATTCTAGAGAGAATTTTAAAAGCTTCAAGAGAATTTCAACAATTTTGAGAGGGATTTGAAAAGTTTCAATGGGAATGGGAAGAATTGGGACAAAAATTGGAAAATTTTTAAGGGACTTTGAAAAAATTTCAACTGGAATTTTAGCCATTTTTTGACGTGAAATTGTAAACATGTGGCCATGGATTTTCAAAATTCTAGAGAGAATTTTAAAAGCTTCAAGAGAATTTCAACAATTTTGAGAGGGATTTGAAAAGTTTCAATGGGAATGGGAAGAATTGGGACAAAAATTGGAAAATTTTTAAGGGACTTTGAAAAAATTTCAACTGGAATTTTAGCCATTTTTTGACGTGAAATTGTAAACATGTGGCCATGGATTTTGAAAATTCTAGAGAGAATTTTAAAAGCTTCAAGAGAATTTCAACAATTTGAGAGGGATTTGAAAAGTTTCAATGGGAATGGGAAGAATTGGGACAAAAATTGGAAAACTTTTAAGGAACTTTGAAAAAATTTCAACTGGAATTTTAGCCATTTTTTGACGTGAAATTGTAAACATGTGGCCATGGATTTTGAAAATTCTAGAGAGAATTTTAAAAGCTTCAAGAGAATTTCAACAATTTTGAGAGGGATTTGAAAAGTTTCAATGGGAATGGGAAGAATTGGGACAAAAATTGGAAAATTTTTAAGGGACTTTGAAAAAATTTCAACTGGAATTTTAGGAATTTTTTGACGTGAAATTGTAAATATGTGGCCATGGATTTTGAAAATTCTAGAGAGAATTTTAAAAGCTTCAACAGAATTTCAACGATTTTGAGAGGGATTTGAAAAGTTTCAATGGGAATGGGAAGAATTGGGACAAAAATTGGAAAATTTTTAAGGGACTTTGAAAAAATTTCAACTGGAATTTTAGCCATTTTTTGACGTGAAATTGTAAACATGTGGACATGGATTTTGAAATTCTAGAGAGAATTTTAAAAGCTTCAAGAGAATTTCAACAATTTTGAGAGGGATTTGAAAAGTTTCAATGGGAATGGGAAGAATTGGGACAAAAATTGGAAAATTTTTAAGGGACTTTGAAAAAATTTCAACTGGAATTTCAACAATTTTTAATGTGAAATTGTAAATGTGGACATGGATTTTGAAAATTCTAGAGAGAATTTTAAAAGCTTCAAGAGAATTTCAACAATTTTGAGAGGGATTTGAAAAGTTTCAATGGGAATGGGAAGAATTGGGACAAAAATTGGAAAATTTTTAAGGGACTTTGAAAAAATTTCAACTGGAATTTCAACAATTTTTAATGTGAAATTGTAAATGTGGACATGGATTTTGAAAATTCTAGAGAGAATTTTAAAAGCTTCAAGAGAATTTCAACAATTTTGAGAGGGATTTGAAAAGTTTCAATGGGAATGGGAAGAATTGGGACAAAAATTGGAAAATTTTTAAGGGACTTTGAAAAAATATCAACTGGAATTTTAGCATTTTTTTTTACGTGAAATTGTAAACATGTGGACATGGATTTTGAAAATTCTAGAGAGAATTTTAAAAGCTTCAAGAGAATATCAACAATTTTGAGAGGGATTTGAAAAGTTTCAAGGGGAATGGGAAGAATTGGGACAAAAATTGGAAAATTTTTAAGGGACTTTGAAAAAATTTCAACTGGAATTTTAGCCATTTTTTGACGTGAAATTGTAAACATGTGGCCATGGATTTTGAAAATTCTAGAGACAATTTTAAAAGCTTCAAGAGAATTTCAACAATTTTGAGAGGGATTTGAAAAGTTTCAATGGGAATGGGAAGAATTGGGACAAAAATTGGAAAATTTTTAAGGGACTTTGAAAAAATTTCAACTGGAATTTTAGCCATTTTTTGACGTGAAATTGTAAACATGTGGACATGGATTTTGAAAATTCTAGAGAGAATTTTAAAAGCTTCAAGAGAATTTCAACAATTTTGAGAGGGATTTGAAAAGTTTCAATGGGAATGGGAAGAATTGGGACAAAAATTGGAAAATTTTTAAGGGGACTTTGAAAAAATTTCAACTGGAATTTTAGCCATTTTTTGACGTGAAATTGTAAACATGTGGACACGGATTTTGAAAATTCTAGAGAGAATTTTAAAAGCTTCAAGAGAATTTCAACAATTTTGAGAGGGATTTGAAAAGTTTCAATGGGAATGGGAAGAATTGGGACAAAAATTGGAAAATTTTTAAGGGACTTTGAAAAAATTTCAACTGGAATTTTAGCCATTTTTTGACGTGAAATTGTAAACATGTGGACATGGATTTTGAAAATTCTAGAGAGAATTTTAAAAGCTTCAAGAGAATTTCAACAATTTTGAGAGGGATTTGAAAAGTTTCAATGGGAATGGGAAGAATTGGGACAAAAATTGGAAAATTTTTAAGGGACTTTGAAAAAATTTCAACTGGAATTTTAGCCATTTTTTGATGTGAAATTGTAAACATGTGGCCATGGATTTTGAAAATTCTAGAGAGAATTTTAAAAGCTTCAACAGAATTTCAACAATTTTGAGAGGGATTTGAAAAGTTTCAATGGGAATGGGAAGAATTGGGACAAAAATTGGAAAATTTTTAAGGGACTTTGAAAAAATTTCAACTGGAATTTTAGCCATTTTTTTATGTGAAATTGTAAACATGTGGCCATGGATTTTGAAATTCTAGAGAGAATTTTAAAAGCTTCAAGAGAATTTCAACAATTTTGAGAGGGATTTGAAAGTTTCAATGGGAATGGGAAGAATTGGGACAAAAATTGGAAAATTTTTAAGGGACTTTGAAAAAATTTCAACTGGAATTTTAGCCATTTTTTGACGTGAAATTGTAAACATGTGGCCATGGATTTTGAAAATTCTAGAGAGAATTTTAAAAGCTTCAAGAGAATTTCAACAATTTTGAGAGGGATTTGAAAAGTTTCAATGGGAATGGGAAGAATTGGGACAAAAATTGGAAAATTTTTAAGGGACTTTGAAAAAATTTCAACTGGAATTTTAGCCATTTTTTGACGTGAAATTGTAAACATGTGGACATGGATTTTGAAAATTCTAGAGAGAATTTTAAAAGCTTCAAGAGAATTTCAACAATTTTGAGAGGGATTTGAAAAGTTTCAATGGGAATGGGAAGAATTGGGACAAAAATTGGAAAATTTTTAAGGGACTTTGAAAAAATTTCAACTGGAATTTTAGCCATTTTTTGACGTGAAATTGTAAACATGTGGCCATGGATTTTGAAAATTCTAGAGAGAATTTTAAAAGCTTCAAGAGAATTTCAACAATTTTGAGAGGGATTTGAAAGTTTCAATGGGAATGGGAAGAATTGGGACAAAAATTGGAAAATTTTTAAGGGACTTTGAAAAAATTTCAACTGGAATTTTAGCAATTTTTATATGTGAAATTGTAAACGTGGACATGGATTTTGAAAATTCTAGAGAGAATTTTAAAAGCTTCAAGAGAATTTCAACAATTTTGAGAGGGATTTGAAAAGTTTCAATGGGAATGGGAAGAATTGGGACAAAAATTGGAAAATTTTTAAGGGACTTTGAAAAAATTTCAACTGGAATTTTAGCAATTTTTAATGTGAAATTGTAAACGTGGACATGGATTTTGAAAATTCTAGAGAGAATTTTAAAAGCTTCAAGAGAATTTCAACATTTTTGAGAGGGATTTGAAAAGTTTCAATGGGAATGGGAAGAATTGGGACAAAAATTGGAAAATTTTTAAGGGACTTTGAAAAAATTTCAACTGGAATTTTAGCATTTTTTTTACGTGAAATTGTAAACATGTGGACATGGATTTTGAAAATTCTAGAGAGAATTTTTAAAAGCTTCAACAGAATTTCAACAATTTTGAGAGGGATTTGAAAAGTTTCAATGGGAATGGGAAGAATTGGGACAAAAATTGGAAAATTTTTAAGGGACTTTGAAAAAATTTCAACTGGAATTTTAGCCATTTTTTGATGTGAAATTGTAAACATGTGGCCATGGATTTTGAAAATTCTAGAGAGAATTTTAAAAGCTTCAACAGAATTTCAACAATTTTGAGAGGGATTTGAAAAGTTTCAATGGAATGGGAAGAATTGGGACAAAAATTGGAAAATTTTTAAGGGACTTTGAAAAAATTTCAACTGGAATTTTAGCCATTTTTTTAGTGAAATTGTAAACATGTGGCCATGGATTTTGAAATTCTAGAGAGAATTTTAAAAGCTTCAACAGAATTTCAACAATTTTGAGAGGGATTTGAAAAGTTTCAATGGGAATGGGAAGAATTGGGACAAAAATTGGAAAACTTTTAAATAACTTTGAAAAAATTTCAACTGGAATTTTAGCCATTTTTTGACGTGAAATTGTAAACATGTGGCCATGGATTTTGAAAATTCTAGAGAGAATTTTAAAAGCTTCAAGAGAATTTCAACAATTTTGAGAGGGATTTGAAAAGTTTCAATGGGAATGGGAAGAATTGGGACAAAAATTGGAAAATTTTTAAGGGACTTTGAAAAAATTTCAACTGGAATTTTAGCCATTTTTTGACGTGAAATTGTAAACATGTGGCCATGGATTTTCAAAATTCTAGAGAGAATTTTAAAAGCTTCAAGAGAATTTCAACAATTTTGAGAGGGATTTGAAAAGTTTCAATGGGAATGGGAAGAATTGGGACAAAAATTGGAAAATTTTTAAGGGACTTTGAAAAAATTTCAACTGGAATTTTAGCCATTTTTTGACGTGAAATTGTAAACATGTGGACATGGATTTTGAAATTCTAGAGAGAATTTTAAAAGCTTCAAGAGAATTTCAACAATTTTGAGAGGGATTTGAAAAGTTTCAATGGGAATGGGAAGAATTGGGACAAAAATTGGAAAACTTTTAAGGAACTTTGAAAAAATTTCAACTGGAATTTTAGCCATTTTTTGACGTGAAATTGTAAACATGTGGCCATGGATTTTGAAAATTCTAGAGAGAATTTTAAAAGCTTCAAGAGAATTTCAACAATTTGAGAGGGATTTGAAAAGTTTCAATGGGAATGGGAAGAATTGGGACAAAAATTGGAAAATTTTTAAGGGACTTTGAAAAAATTTCAACTGGAATTTTAGGAATTTTTGACGTGAAATTGTAAATATGTGGCCATGGATTTGAAAATTCTAGAGAGAATTTTAAAAGCTTCAACAGAATTTCAACGATTTTGAGAGGGATTTGAAAAGTTTCAATGGGAATGGGAAGAATTGGGACAAAAATTGGAAAATTTTTAAGGGACTTTGAAAAAATTTCAACTGGAATTTTAGCCATTTTTTGACGTGAAATTGTAAAC
>NW_028115297.1:0-47666 GCF_964273445.1 Streptopelia decaocto | reverse complement strand
GAAAATTTTTAAGGGACTTTGAAAAAATTTCAGCTGGAATTTTAGCATTTTTGACGTGAAATTGTAAACATGTGGACATGGATTTTGAAATTTCTAGAGAGAATTTTAAAAGCTTCAAGAGAATTTCAACCATTTTGAGAGGGATTTGAAAAGTTTCAATGGGAATGGGAAGAATTGGGACAAAAATTGGAAAATTTTTAAGGGACTTTGAAAAAATTTCAGCTGGAATTTTAGCCATTTTTTGACGTGAAATTGTAAACATGTGGACATGGATTTTGAAAATTCTGGGGAGAATTTTAAAAGCTTCAAGAGAATTTCAACAATTTTGAGAGGGATTTGAAAAGTTTCAATGGGAATGGGAAGAATTGGGACAAAAATTGGAAAATTTTGAAGGGACTTTGAAAAAATTTCAGCTGGAATTTTAGCCATTTTTTGACGTGAAATTGTAAACATGTGGACATGGATTTTGAAAATTCTAGAGAGAATTTTAAAAGCTTCAAGAGAATTTCAACAATTTTGAGAGGGATTTGAAAAGTTTCAATGGGAATGGAAGAATTGGGACAAAAATTGGAAAATTTTTAAGGGACTTTGAAAAATTTCAACTGGAATTTTAGCCATTTTTTGACGTGAAATTGTAAACATGTGGACATGGATTTTGAAATTCTGGAGAGAATTTTAAAAGCTTCAAGAGAATTTCAACAATTTTGAGAGGGATTTGAAAAGTTTCAATGGGAATGGGAAGAATTGGGACAAAAATTGGAAAATTTTTAAGGGACTTTGAAAAATTTCAACTGGAATTTTAGCCATTTTTTGACGTGAAATTGTAAACATGTGGACATGGATTTTGAAAATTCTAGAGAGAATTTAAAAGCTTCAAGAGAATTTCAACAATTTTGAGAGGGATTTGAAAAGTTTCAATGGGAATGGGAAGAATTGGGACAAAAATTGGAAAATTTTTAAGGGACTTTGAAAAATTTCAGCTGGAATTTTAGCATTTTTGACGTGAAATTGTAAACATGTGGACATGGATTTTGAAAATTCTAGAGAGAATTTTAAAAGCTTCAAGAGAATTTCAACAATTTGGAGAGGGATTTGAAAAGTTTCAATGGGAATGGGAAGAATTGGGACAAAAATTGGAAAATTTTGAAGGGACTTTGAAAAAATTGCAACTGGAATTTTAGCCATTTTTTGACGTGAAATTGTAAACATGTGGACATGGATTTTGAAAATTCTGGAGAGAATTTTAAAAGCTTCAAGAGAATTTCAACAATTTTGAGAGGGATTTGAAAAGTTTCAATGGGAATGGGAAGAATTGGGACAAAAAATTGAAAATTTTTAAGGGACTTTGAAAAAATTTCAACTGGAATTTTAGCATTTTTGACGTGAAATTGTAAACATGTGGACATGGATTTTGAAAATTCTAGAGAGAATTTTAAAAGCTTCAAGAGAATTTCAACAATTTTGAGAGGGATTTGAAAAGTTTCAATGGGAATGGGAAGAATTGGGACAAAAATTGGAAAATTTTGAAGGGACTTTGAAAAAATTGCAACTGGAATTTTAGCCATTTTTTGACGTGAAATTGTAAACATGTGGACATGGATTTTGAAAATTCTAGAGAGAATTTTAAAAGCTTCAAGAGAATTTCAACAATTTTGAGAGGGATTTGAAAAGCTTCAATGGGAATGGGAAGAATTGGGACAAAAATTGGAAAATTTTTAAGGGACTTTGAAAAAATTTCAGCTGGAATTTTAGCATTTTTGACGTGAAATTGTAAACATGTGGACATGGATTTTGAAAATTCTAGAGAGAATTTAAAAGCTTCAAGAGAATTTCAACAATTTTGAGAGGGATTTGAAAAGTTTCAATGGGAATGGGAAGAATTGGGACAAAAATTGGAAAATTTTGAAGGGACTTTGAAAAAATTTCAACTGGAATTTTAGCCATTTTTGACGTGAAATTGTAAACATGTGGACATGGATTTTGAAAATTCTAGAGAGAATTTTAAAAGCTTCAAGAGAATTTCAACAATTTTGAGAGGGATTTGAAAAGCTTCAATGGGAATGGGAAGAATTGGGACAAAAATTGGAAAATTTTTAAGGGACTTTGAAAAAATGTCAGCTGGAATTTTAGCATTTTTGACGTGAAATTGTAAACATGTGGACATGGATTTGAAAATTCTAGAGAGAATTTTAAAAGCTTCAAGAGAATTTCAACAATTTTGAGAGGGATTTGAAAAGTTTCAATGGGAATGGGAAGAATTGGGACAAAAATTGGAAAATTTTGAAGGGACTTTGAAAAAATTTCAACTGGAATTTTAGCCATTTTTTGACGTGAAATTGTAAACATGTGGACATGGATTTTGAAAATTCTGGGGAGAATTTTAAAAGCTTCAAGAGAATTTCAACAATTTTGAGAGGGATTTCAAAAGTTTCAATGGGAATGGGAAGAATTGGGACAAAAATTGGAAAATTTTTCAGGGACTTTGAAAAAATTTCAACTGGAATTTTAGCCATTTTTTGACGTGAAATTGTAAACATGTGGACATGGATTTTGAAAATTCTAGAGAGAATTTTAAAAGCTTCAAGAGAATTTCAACAATTTGGAGAGGGATTTGAAAAGTTTCAATGGGAATGGGAAGAATTGGGACAAAAATCGGAAAATTTTTAAGGGACTTTGAAAAAATTTCCACTGGAATTTTAGTCATTTTTTGACGTGAAATTGTAAACATGTGGACATGGATTTTGAAAATTCTAGAGAGAATTTTAAAAGCTTCAAGAGAATTTCAACAATTTTGAGAGGGATTTGAAAAGTTTCAATGGGAATGGGAAGAATTGGGACAAAAATTGGAAAATTTTGAAGGGACTTTGAAAAAATTTCAGCTGGAATTTTAGCCATTTTTGACGTGAAATTGTAAACATGTGGACATGGATTTTGAAAATTCTAGAGAGAATTTTAAAAGCTTCAAGAGAATTTCAACAATTTTGAGAGGGATTTGAAAAGCTTCAATGGGAATGGGAAGAATTGGGACAAAAATTGGAAAATTTTTAAGGGACTTTGAAAAAATGTCAGCTGGAATTTTAGCATTTTTGACGTGAAATTGTAAACATGTGGACATGGATTTTGAAAATTCTAGAGAGAATTTTAAAAGCTTCAAGAGAATTTCAACCATTTGGAGAGGGATTTGAAAAGTTTCAATGGGAATGGGAAGAATTGGGACAAAAATTGGAAAATTTTTCAGGGACTTTGAAAAAATTTCAACTGGAATTTTAGCCATTTTTTGACGTGAAATTGTAAACATGTGGACATGGATTTTGAAAATTCTAGAGAGAATTTTAAAAGCTTCAAGAGAATTTCAACAATTTGGAGAGGGATTTGAAAAGTTTCAATGGGAATGGGAAAAATTGGGACAAAAATCGGAAAATTTCTAAGGGACTTTGAAAAAATTTCCACTCGAATTTTAGCCATTTTTTTGATGTGAAATTGTAAACTTGTGGACATGCATTTTGAAAATTCTAGAGAGAATTTTAAAAGGTTCAAGAGAATTTCAACAATTTTGAGAGGGATTTGAAAAGTTTCAATGGGAATGGGAAGAATTGGGACAAAAATTGGAAAATTTTGAAGGGACTTTGAAAAAATTTCACCTGGAATTTTAGCCATTTTTTGACGTGAAATTGTAAACATGTGGACATGGATTTTGAAAATTCTAGAGAGAATTTTAAAAGCTTCAAGAGAATTTCAACCATTTTGAGAGGGATTTGAAAAGTTTCAATGGGAATGGGAAGAATTGGGACAAAAATTGGAAAATTTTTAAGGGACTTTGAAAAAATTTCAACTGGAATTTTAGCCATTTTTTGATGTGAAATTGTAAACTTGTGGACATGGATTTTGAAAATTCTAGAGAGAATTTTAAAAGGTTCAAGAGAATTTCAACAATTTTGAGAGGGATTTGAAAAGTTTCAATGGGAATGGGAAGAATTGGGACAAAAATTGGAAAATTTTTAAGGGACTTTGAAAAAATTTCAGCTGGAATTTTAGCAGTTTTGACGTGATATTGTAAATATGTGGACATGGATTTTGAAAATTCTAGAGAGAATTTTAAAAGCTTCAAGAGAATTTCAACAATTTTGAGAGGGATTTGAAAAGTTTCAATGGGAATGGGAAGAATTGGGACAAAAATTGGAAAATTTTAAGGGATTTTGAAAAAATTTCAACTGGAATTTTAGCCATTTTTTGACGTGAAATTGTAAACATGTGGACATGGATTTTGAAAATTCTGGAGAGAATTTTAAAAGCTTCAAGAGAATTTCAACAATTTTGAGAGGGATTTGAAAAGTTTCAATGGGAATGGGAAGAATTGGGACAAAAATTGGAAAATTTTGAAGGGACTTTGAAAAAATTTCTGCTGGAATTTTAGCCATTTTTGACGTGAAATTGTAAACATGTGGACATGGATTTTGAAAATTCTAGAGAGAATTTTAAAAGCTTCAAGAGAATTTCAACAATTTTGAGAGGGATTTGAAAAGTTTCAATGGGAATGGGAAGAATTGGGACAAAAATTGGAAAATTTTTAAGGGATTTTGAAAAAATTTCAACTGGAATTTTAGCCATTTTTTGACGTGAAATTGTAAACATGTGGACATGGATTTTGAAAATTCTGGAGAGAATTTTAAAAGCTTCAAGAGAATTTCAACAATTTTGAGAGGGATTTGAAAAGTTTCAATGGGAATGGGAAGAATTGGGACAAAAATTGGAAAATTTTGAAGGGACTTTGAAAAATTTCAGCTGGAATTTTAGCATTTTTGACGTGTAATTGTAAACATGTGGACATGGATTTTGAAAATTCTAGAGAGAATTTTAAAAGCTTCAAGAGAATTTCAACAATTTTGAGAGGGATTTGAAAAGTTTCAATGGGAATGGGAAGAATTGGGACAAAAATTGGAAAATTTTTAAGGGACTTTGAAAAAATTTCAACTGGAATTTTAGCCATTTTTTGACGTGAAATTGTAAACATGTGGACATGGATTTTGAAAATTCTGGGGAGAATTTTAAAAGCTTCAAGAGAATTTCAACAATTTTGAGAGGGATTTCAAAAGTTTCAATGGGAATGGGAAGAATTGGGACAAAAATTGGAAAATTTTTAAGGGACTTTGAAAAAATTTCAACTGGAATTTTTAGCCATTTTTTGACGTGAAATTGTAAACATGTGGACATGGATTTTGAAAATTCTAGAGAGAATTTTAAAAGCTTCAAGAGAATTTCAACAATTTTGAGAGGGATTTGAAAAGTTTCAATGGGAATGGGAAGAATTGGGACAAAAATTGGAAAATTTTGAAGGGACTTTGAAAAAATTTCAACTGGAATTTTAGCCATTTTTTGACGTGAAATTGTAAACATGTGGACATGGATTTTGAAAATTCTAGAGAGAATTTTAAAAGCTTCAAGAGAATTTCAACCATTTTGAGAGGGATTTGAAAAGTTTCAATGGGAATGGGAAGAATTGGGACAAAAATTGGAAAATTTTTCAGGGACTTTGAAAAAATTTCAACTGGAATTTTAGCCATTTTTTGACGTGAAATTGTAAACATGTGGACATGGATTTTGAAAATTCTAGAGAGAATTTTAAAAGCTTCAAGAGAATTTCAACAATTTGGAGAGGGATTTGAAAAGTTTCAATGGGAATGGGAAGAATTGGGACAAAAATCGGAAAATTTTTAAGGGACTTTGAAAAAATTTCCACTCGAATTTTAGCCATTTTTTGATGTGAAATTGTAAACTTGTGGACATGCATTTTGAAAATTCTAGAGAGAATTTTAAAAGGTTCAAGAGAATTTCAACAATTTTGAGAGGGATTTGAAAAGTTTCAATGGGAATGGGAAGAATTGGGACAAAATTGGAAAATTTTTAAGGGACTTTGAAAAAATTTCACCTGGAATTTTAGCCATTTTTTGACGTGAAATTGTAACCATGTGGACATGGATTTTGAAAATTCTAGAGAGAATTTTAAAAGCTTCAAGAGAATTTCAACCATTTTGAGAGGGATTTGAAAAGTTTCAATGGGAATGGGAAGAATTGGGACAAAAATTGGAAAATTTTTCAGGGACTTTGAAAAAATTTCAACTGGAATTTTAGCCATTTTTTGACGTGAAATTGTAAACATGTGGACATGGATTTTGAAAATTCTAGAGAGAATTTTAAAAGCTTCAAGAGAATTTCAACAATTTGGAGAGGGATTTGAAAAGTTTCAATGGGAATGGGAAGAATTGGGACAAAAATTGGAAAATTTTTAAGGGACTTTGACAAAATTTCAACTGGAATTTTAGCCATTTTTTGATGTGAAATTGTAAACTTGTGGACATGCATTTTGAAAATTCTAGAGAGAATTTTAAAAGGTTCAAGAGAATTTCAACAATTTTGAGAGGGATTTGAAAAGTTTCAATGGGAATGGGAAGAATTGGGACAAAAATTGGAAAATTTTTAAGGGACTTTGAAAAAATTTCAGCTGGAATTTTAGCAGTTTTGACGTGATATTGTAAACATGTGGACATGGATTTTGAAAATTCTAGAGAGAATTTTAAAAGCTTCAAGAGAATTTCAACAATTTTGAGAGGGATTGAAAAGTTTCAATGGGAATGGGGAAGAATTGGGACAAAAATTGGAAAATTTTTAAGGGATTTTGAAAAAATTTCAACTGGAATTTTAGCCATTTTTTGACGTGAAATTGTAAACATGTGGACATGGATTTTGAAAATTCTGGAGAGAATTTTAAAAGCTTCAAGAGAATTTCAACAATTTTGAGAGGGATTTGAAAAGTTTCAATGGGAATGGGAAGAATTGGGACAAAAATTGGAAAATTTTGAAGGGACTTTGAAAAAATTTCAGCTGGAATTTTAGCATTTTTGACGTGAAATTGTAAACATGTGGACATGGATTTTGAAAATTCTAGAGAGAATTTTAAAAGCTTCAAGAGAATTTCAACAATTTTGAGAGGGATTTGAAAAGTTTCAATGGGAATGGGAAGAATTGGGACAAAAATTGGAAAATTTTGAAGGGACTTTGAAAAAATTTCAACTGGAATTTTAGCCATTTTTTGACGTGAAATTGTAAACATGTGGACATGGATTTTGAAAATTCTGGGGAGAATTTTAAAAGCTTCAAGAGAATTTCAACAATTTTGAGAGGGATTTGAAAGTTTCAATGGGAATGGGAAGAATTGGGACAAAAATTGGAAAATTTTTAAGGGACTTTGAAAAAATTTCAACTGAAATTTTAGCCATTTTTTGACGTGAAATTGTAAACATGTGGACATGGATTTTGAAAATTCTAGAGAGAATTTTAAAAGCTTCAAGAGAATTTCAACAATTTTGAGAGGGATTTGAAAAGTTTCAATGGGAATGGGAAGAATTGGGACAAAAATTGGAAAATTTTTAAGGGACTTTGAAAAAATTTCAACTGGAATTTTAGCCATTTTTTGACGTGAAATTGTAAACATGTGGACATGGATTTTGAAAATTCTAGAGAGAATTTTAAAAGCTTCAAGAGAATTTCAACCATTTTGAGAGGGATTTGAAAAGTTTCAATGGGAATGGGAAGAATTGGGACAAAAATTGGAAAATTTTTAAGGGACTTTGAAAAAATTTCAACTGGAATTTTAGCCATTTTTGACGTGAAATTGTAAACATGTGGACATGGATTTTGAAAATTCTAGAGAGAATTTTAAAAGCTTCAAGAGAATTTCAACAATTTGGAGAGGGATTTGAAAAGTTTCAATGGGAATGGGAAGAATTGGGACAAAAATCGGAAAATTTTTAAGGGACTTTGAAAAAATTTCCACTCGAATTTTAGCCATTTTTGACATGAAATTGTAAACATGTGGACATGGATTTTGAAAATTCTAGAGAGAATTTTAAAAGCTTCAAGAGAATTTCAACAATTTTGAGAGGGATTTGAAAAGTTTCAATGGGAATGGGAAGAATTGGGACAAAAATTGGAAAATTTTGAAGGGACTTTGAAAAAATTTCAACTGGAATTTTAGCCATTTTTTGATGTGAAATTGTAAACTTGTGGACATGCATTTTGAAAATTCTAGAGAGAATTTTAAAAGGTTCAAGAGAATTTCAACAATTTTGAGAGGGATTTGAAAAGTTTCAATGGGAATGGGAAGAATTGGGACAAAAATTGAAAATTTTTAAGGGACTTTGAAAAAATTTCAGCTGGAATTTTAGCATTTTTGACGTGAAATTGTAAACATGTGGACATGGATTTTGAAAATTCTAGAGAGAATTTTAAAAGCTTCAAGAGAATTTCAACAATTTTGAGAGGGATTTGAAAAGTTTCAATGGGAATGGGAAGAATTGGGACAAAAATTGGAAAATTTTTCAGGGACTTTGAAAAAATTTCAGCTGGAATTTTAGCATTTTTGACGTGAAATTGTAAACATGTGGACATGGATTTTGAAAATTCTAGAGAGAATTTTAAAAGCTTCAAGAGAATTTCAACCATTTGGAGAGGGATTTGAAAAGTTTCAATGGGAATGGGAAGAATTGGGACAAAAATCGGAAAATTTTTAAGGGACTTTGAAAAAATTTCAACTGGCATTTTAGCCATTTTTTGACGTGAAATTGTAAACATGTGGACATGGATTTTGAAAATTCTAGAGAGAATTTTAAAAGCTTCAAGAGAATTTCAACAATTTTGAGAGGGATTTGAAAAGTTTCAATGGGAATGGGAAGAATTGGGACAAAAATTGGAAAATTTTGAAGGGACTTTGAAAAAATTTCAACTGGAATTTTAGCCATTTTTTGATGTGAAATTGTAAACTTGTGGACATGCATTTTGAAAATTCTAGAGAGAATTTTAAAAGGTTCAAGAGAATTTCAACAATTTTGAGAGGGATTTGAAAAGTTTCAATGGGAATGGGAAGAATTGGGACAAAAATTGGAAAATTTTTAAGGGACTTTGAAAAAATTTCAACTGGAATTTTAGCCATTTTTTGATGTGAAATTGTAAACTTGTGGACATGCATTTTGAAAATTCTAGAGAGAATTTTAAAAGGTTCAAGAGAATTTCAACAATTTTGAGAGGGATTTGAAAAGTTTCAATGGGAATGGGAAGAATTGGGACAAAAATTGGAAAATTTTTAAGGGATTTTGAAAAAATTTCAACTGGAATTTTAGCCATTTTTTGACGTGAAATTGTAAACATGTGGACATGGATTTTGAAAATTCTGGAGAGAATTTTAAAAGCTTCAAGAGAATTTCAACAATTTGGAGAGGGATTTGAAAAGTTTCAATGGGAATGGGAAGAATTGGGACAAAAATTGGAAATTTTTGAAGGACTTTGAAAAAATTTCAGCTGGAATTTTAGCATTTTTGACGTGAAATTGTAAACATGTGGACATGGATTTTGAAAATTCTAGAGAGAATTTTAAAAGCTTCAAGAGAATTTCAACAATTTTGAGAGGGATTTGAAAAGTTTCAATGGGAATGGGAAGAATTGGGACAAAAATTGGAAAATTTTTAAGGGACTTTGAAAAAATTTCAACTGGAATTTTAGCCATTTTTTGACGTGAAATTGTAAACATGTGGACATGGATTTTGAAAATTCTGGGGAGAATTTTAAAAGCTTCAAGAGAATTTCAACAATTTTGAGAGGGATTTGAAAAGTTTCAATGGGAATGGGAAGAATTGGGACAAAAATTGGAAAATTTTTAAGGGACTTTGAAAAAATTTCAACTGGAATTTTAGCCATTTTTTGACGTGAAATTGTAAACATGTGGACATGGATTTTGAAAATTCTAGAGAGAATTTTAAAAGCTTCAAGAGAATTTCAACAATTTTGAGAGGGATTTGAAAAGTTTCAATGGGAATGGGAAGAATTGGGACAAAAATTGGAAAATTTTGAAGGGACTTTGAAAAAATTTCAACTGGAATTTTAGCCATTTTTTGACGTGAAATTGTAAACATGTGGACATGGATTTTGAAAATTCTAGAGAGAATTTTAAAAGCTTCAAGAGAATTTCAACCATTTTGAGAGGGATTTGAAAAGTTTCAATGGGAATGGGAAGAATTGGGACAAAAATTGGAAAATTTTTCAGGGACTTTGAAAAAATTTCAACTGGAATTTTAGCCATTTTTTGACGTGAAATTGTAAACATGTGGACATGGATTTTGAAAATTCTAGAGAGAATTTTAAAAGCTTCAAGAGAATTTCAACAATTTGGAGAGGGATTTGAAAAGTTTCAATGGGAATGGGAAGAATTGGGACAAAAATCGGAAATTTTTAAGGGACTTTGAAAAAATTTCCACTCGAATTTTAGCCATTTTTTGACATGAAATTGTAAACATGTGGACATGGATTTTGAAAATTCTAGAGAGAATTTTAAAAGCTTCAAGAGAATTTCAACAATTTTGAGAGGGATTTGAAAAGTTTCAATGGGAATGGGAAGAATTGGGACAAAAATTGGAAAGTTTTTAAGGGATTTTGAAAAAATTTCAACTGGAATTTTAGCCATTTTTTGACGTGAAATTGTAAACATGTGGACATGGATTTTGAAAATTCTGGAGAGAATTTTAAAAGCTTCAAGAGAATTTCAACAATTCTGAGAGGGATTTGAAAAGTTTCAATGGGAATGGGAAGAATTGGGACAAAAATTGGAAAATTTTTAAGGGACTTTGAAAAAATTTCAGCTGGAATTTTAGCATTTTTGACGTGAAATTGTAAACATGTGGACATGGATTTTGAAAATTCTAGAGAGAATTTTAAAAGCTTCAAGAGAATTTCAACAATTTTGAGAGGGATTTGAAAAGTTTCAATGGGAATGGGAAGAATTGGGACAAAAATTGGAAAATTTTTAAGGGACTTTGAAAAAATTTCAACTGGAATTTTAGCCATTTTTTGACGTGAAATTGTAAACATGTGGACATGGATTTTGAAAATTCTGGGAGAATTTTAAAAGCTTCAAGAGAATTTCAACAATTTTGAGAGGGATTTGAAAAGTTTTCAATGGGAATGGGAAGAATTGGGACAAAAATTGGAAAATTTTTAAGGACTTTGAAAAAATTTCAACTGGAATTTTAGCCATTTTTTGACGTGAAATTGTAAACATGTGGACATGGATTTTGAAAATTCTAGAGAGAATTTTAAAAGCTTCAAGAGAATTTCAACAATTTTGAGAGGGATTTGAAAAGTTTCAATGGGAATGGGAAGAATTGGGACAAAAATTGGAAAATTTTTCAGGGACTTTGAAAAAATTTCAACTGGAATTTTAGCCATTTTTTGACGTGAAATTGTAAACATGTGGCCATGGATTTTGAAAATTCTAGAGAGAATTTTAAAAGCTTCAAGAGAATTTCAACCATTTTGAGAGGGATTTGAAAAGTTTCAATGGGAATGGGAAGAATTGGGACAAAAATTGGAAAATTTTTCAGGGACTTTGAAAAAATTTCAACTGGAATTTTAGCCATTTTTTGACGTGAAATTGTAAACATGTGGACATGGATTTTGAAAATTCTAGAGAGAATTTTAAAAGCTTCAAGAGAATTTCAACAATTTGGAGAGGGATTTGAAAAGTTTCAATGGGAATGGGAAGAATTGGGACAAAAATTGGAAAATTTTTAAGGGACTTTGAAAAAATTTCAGCTGGAAATTTTAGCATTTTTGACGTGAAATTGTAAACATGTGGACATGGATTTTGAAAATTCTAGAGAGAATTTTAAAAGCTTCAAGAGAATTTCAACAATTTTGAGAGGGATTTGAAAAGTTTCAATGGGAATGGGAAGAATTGGGACAAAAATTGGAAAATTTTGAAGGGACTTTGAAAAAATTTCAACTGGAATTTTAGCCATTTTTTGACGTGAAATTGTAAACATGTGGACATGGATTTTGAAAATTCTAGAGAGAATTTTAAAAGCTTCAAGAGAATTTCAACCATTTTGAGAGGGATTGAAAAGTTTCAATGGGAATGGGAAGAATTGGGACAAAAATTGGAAAATTTTTAAGGGACTTTGAAAAAATTGCAACTGGAATTTTAGCCATTTTTGACGTGAAATTGTAAACATGTGGCCATGGATTTTGAAAATTCTAGAGAGAATTTTAAAAGCTTCAAGAGAATTTCAACCATTTTGAGAGGGATTTGAAAAGTTTCAATGGGAATGGGAAGAATTGGGACAAAAATTGGAAAATTTTTAAGGGACTTTGAAACAATTTCAGCTGGAATTTTAGCATTTTTGACGTGAAATTGTAAACATGTGGACATGGATTTTGAAAATTCTAGAGAGAATTTTAAAAGCTTCAAGAGAATTTCAACAATTTTGAGAGGGATTTGAAAAGTTTCAATGGGAATGGGAAGAATTGGGACAAAAATTGGAAAATTTTTCAGGGACTTTGAAAAAATTTCAACTGGAATTTTAGCCATTTTTTGACGTGAAATTGTAAACATGTGGACATGGATTTTGAAAATTCTAGAGAGAATTTTAAAAGGTTCAAGAGAATTTCAACAATTTTGAGAGGGATTTGAAAAGTTTCAATGGGAATGGGAAGAATTGGGACAAAAATTGGAAAATTTTTAAGGGACTTTGAAAAAATTTCAGCTGGAATTTTAGCATTTTTGACGTGAAATTGTAAACATGTGGACATGGATTTTGAAAATTCTAGAGAGAATTTTAAAAGCTTCAAGAGAATTTCAACAATTTTGAGAGGGATTTGAAAAGTTTCAATGGGAATGGGAAGAATTGGGACAAAAATTGGAAAATTTTTAAGGGACTTTGAAAAAATTTCACCTGGAATTTTAGCCATTTTTTGACGTGAAATTGTAACCATGTGGACATGGATTTTGAAAATTCTAGAGAGAATTTTAAAAGCTTCAAGAGAATTTCAACCATTTTGAGAGGGATTTGAAAAGTTTCAATGGGAATGGGAAGAATTGGGACAAAAATTGGAAAATTTTTCAGGGACTTTGAAAAAATTTCAACTGGAATTTTAGCCATTTTTTGACGTGAAATTGTAAACATGTGGACATGGATTTTGAAAATTCTAGAGAGAATTTTAAAAGCTTCAAGAGAATTTCAACAATTTTGAGAGGGATTTGAAAAGTTTCAATGGGAATGGGAAGAATTGGGACAAAAATTGGAAAATTTTTAAGGGACTTTGAAAAAATTTCAACTGGAATTTTAGCCATTTTTTTATGTGAAATTGTAAACATGTGGCCATGGATTTTGAAAATTCTAGAGAGAATTTTAAAAGCTTCAAGAGAATTTCAACAATTTTGAGAGGGATTTGAAAAGTTTCAATGGGAATGGGAAGAATTGGGACAAAAATTGGAAAATTTTTAAGGGACTTTGAAAAAATTTCAACTAGAATTTTAGCAATTTTTTTACGTGAAATTGTAAACATGTGGCCATGGATTTTGAAAATTCTAGAGAGAATTTTAAAAGCTTCAAGAGAATTTCAACAATTTTGAGAGGGATTTGAAAAGTTTCAATGGGAATGGGAAGAATTGGGACAAAAATTGGAAAATTTTTAAGGGACTTTGAAAAAATTTCAACTGGAATTTTAGCCATTTTTTGACGTGAAATTGTAAACATGTGCCATAGATTTTGAACATTCTAGAGAGAATTTTAAAAGCTTCAACAGAATTTCAACAATTTTGAGAGGGATTTGAAAAGTTTCAATGGGAATGGGAAGAATTGGGACAAAAATTGGAAAATTTTTAAGGGACTTTGAAAAAATTTCAACTGGAATTTTAGCCATTTTTTGACGTGAAATTGTAAACATGTGGCCATGGATTTTGAAAATTCTAGAGAGAATTTTAAAAGCTTCAAGAGAATTTCAACAATTTTGAGAGGGATTTGAAAAGTTTCAATGGGAATGGGAAGAATTGGGACAAAAATTGGAAAATTTTTAAGGGACTTTGAAAAAATTTCAACTGGAATTTTAGCCATTTTTTTATGTGAAATTGTAAACATGTGGCCATGGATTTTGAAAATTCTAGAGAGAATTTTAAAAGCTTCAACAGAATTTCAACAATTTTGAGAGGGATTTGAAAAGTTTCAATGGGAATGGGAAGAATTGGGACAAAAATTGGAAAATTTTTAAGGGACTTTGAAAAAATTTCAACTGGAATTTTAGCAATTTTTTGACGTGAAATTGTAAACATGTGGCCATGGATTTTGAAAATTCTAGAGAGAATTTTAAAAGCTTCAAGAGAATTTCAACAATTTTGAGAGGGATTTGAAAAGTTTCAATGGGAATGGGAAGAATTGGGACAAAAATTGGAAAATTTTTAAGGGACTTTGAAAAATTTCAACTGGAATTTTAGCCATTTTTTTATGTGAAATTGTAAACATGTGGACATGGATTTTGAAAATTCTAGAGAGAATTTTAAAAGCTTCAACAGAATTTCAACAATTTTGAGAGGGATTTGAAAAGTTTCAATGGGAATGGGAAGAATTGGGACAAAAATTGGAAAATTTTTAAGGGACTTTGAAAAAATTTCAGCTGGAATTTTAGCCATTTTTTGACGTGAAATTGTAAACATGTGGACATGGATTTTGAAAATTCTAGAGAGAATTTTAAAAGCTTTAACAGAATTTCAACAATTTTGAGAGGGATTTGAAAAGTTTCAATGGGAATGGGAAGAATTGGGACAAAAATTGGAAAATTTTTAAGGGACTTTGAAAAAATTTCAACTGGAATTTTAGCCATTTTTTACGTGAAATTGTAAACATGTGGCCATGGATTTTGAAAATTCTAGAGAGAATTTTAAAAGCTTCAAGAGAATTTCAACAATTTTGAGAGGGATTTGAAAAGTTTCAATGGGAATGGGAAGAATTGGGACAAAAATTGGAAAATTTTTAAGGACTTTGAAAAAATTTCAACTGGAATTTTAGCCATTTTTTGACGCGAAATTGTAAACATGTGGCCAAGGATTTTGAAAATTCTAGAGAGAATTTTAAAGCTTCAACAGAATTTCAACAATTTTGAGAGGGATTTGAAAAGTTTCAATGGGAATGGGAAGAATTGGGACAAAAATTGGAAAATTTTTAAGGGACTTTGAAAAATTTCAACTGGAATTTTAGCCATTTTTTGACGTGAAATTGTAAACATGTGGCCATGGATTTTGAAAATTCTAGAGAGAATTTTAAAAGCTTCAAGAGAATTTCAACAATTTTGAGAGGGATTTGAAAAGTTTCAATGGGAATGGGAAGAATTGGGACAAAAATTGGAAAATTTTTAAGGGACTTTGAAAAAATTTCAACTGGAATTTTAGCCATTTTTTGACGTGAAATTGTAAACATGTGGCCATGGATTTTGAAAATTCTAGAGAGAATTTTAAAAGCTTCAAGAGAATTTCAACAATTTTGAGAGGGATTTGAAAAGTTTCAATGGGAATGGGAAGAATTGGGACAAAAATTGGAAAATTTTTAAGGGACTTTGAAAAAATTTCAACTGGAATTTTAGCAATTTTTTGACGTGAAATTGTAAACATGTGCCATGGATTTTGAAAATTCTAGAGAGAATTTTAAAAGCTTCAAGAGAATTTCAACAATTTTGAGAGGGATTTGAAAAGTTTCAATGGGAATGGAAGAATTGGGACAAAAATTGGAAAATTTTTAAGGGACTTTGAAAAAATTTCAACTGGAATTTTAGCCATTTTTTTATGTGAAATTGTAAACATGTGGACATGGATTTTGAAAATTCTAGAGAGAATTTTAAAAGCTTCAAGAGAATTTCAACAATTTTGAGAGGGATTTGAAAAGTTTCAATGGGAATGGGAAGAATTGGGACAAAAATTGGAAAATTTTTAAGGGACTTTGAAAAAATTTCAACTGGAATTTTAGCCATTTTTTTATGTGAAATTGTAAACATGTGGACATGGATTTGAAAATTCTAGAGAGAATTTTAAAAGCTTCAACAGAATTTCAACAATTTTGAGAGGGATTTGAAAAGTTTCAATGGGAATGGGAAGAATTGGGACAAAATTGGAAAATTTTTAAGGGACTTTGAAAAAATTTCAACTGGAATTTTAGCCATTTTTTGACGTGAAATTGTAAACATGTGGCCATGGGTTTTGAAAATTCTAGAGAGAATTTTAAAAGCTTCAACAGAATTTCAACAATTTTGAGAGGGATTTGAAAAGTTTCAATGGGAATGGGAAGAATTGGGACAAAAATTGGAAAATTTTTAAGGGACTTTGAAAAAATTTCAACTGGAATTTTAGCCATTTTTTGACGTGAAATTGTAAACATGTGGCCATGGATTTTGAAAATTCTAGAGAGAATTTTAAAAGCTTCAAGAGAATTTCAACAATTTTGAGAGGGATTTGAAAAGTTTCAATGGGAATGGGAAGAATTGGGACAAAAATTGGAAAATTTTTAAGGGACTTTGAAAAAATTTCAACTGGAATTTTAGCCATTTTTTGTCATGAAATTGTAAACATGTGGACATGGATTTTGAAAATTCTAGAGAGAATTTTAAAAGCTTCAACAGAATTTCTACAATTTTGAGAGGGATTTGAAAAGTTTCAATGGAATGGGAAGAATTGGGACAAAAATTGGAAAATTTTTAAGGGACTTTGAAAAATTTCAGCTGGAATTTTAGCCATTTTTTGACGTGAAATTGTAAACATGTGGACATGGATTTTGAAAATTCTAGAGAGAATTTTAAAAGCTTCAACAGAATTTCAACAATTTTGAGAGGGATTTGAAAAGTTTCAATGGGAATGGGAAGAATTGGGACAAAAATTGGAAAATTTTTAAGGGACTTTGAAAAAATTTCAACTGGAATTTTAGCCATTTTTTTACGTGAAATTGTAAACATGTGGCCATGGATTTTGAAAATTCTAGAGAGAATTTTAAAAGCTTCAACAGAATTTCAACAATTTTGAGAGGGATTTGAAAAGTTTCAATGGGAATGGGAAGAATTGGGACAAAAATTGGAAAATTTTTAAGGGACTTTGAAAAAATTTCAACTGGAATTTTAGCCATTTTTTGACGTGAAATTGTAAACATGTGGCCATGGATTTTGAAAATTCCAGAGAGAATTTTAAAAGCTTCAAGAGAATTTCAACAATTTTGAGAGGGATTTGAAAAGTTTCAATGGGAATGGGAAGAATTGGGACAAAAATTGGAAAATTTTTAAGGGACTTTGAAAAAATTTCAACTGGAATTTTAGCCATTTTTTTACGTGAAATTGTAAACATGTGGACATGGATTTTGAAAATTCTAGAGAGAATTTTAAAAGCTTCAACAGAATTTCTACAATTTTGAGAGGGATTTGAAAAGTTTCAATGGAATGGGAAGAATTGGGACAAAAATTGGAAAATTTTTAAGGGACTTTGAAAAAATTTCAACTGGAATTTTAGCCATTTTTTGACGTGAAATTGTAAACATGTGGACATGGATTTTGAAAATTCTAGAGAGAATTTTAAAAGCTTCAAGAGAATTTCAACAATTTTGAGAGGGATTTGAAAAGTTTCAATGGGAATGGGAAGAATTGGGACAAAAATTGGAAAACTTTTAAGGGACTTTGAAAAAATTTCAACTGGAATTTTAGCCATTTTTTGACGTGAAATTGTAAACATGTGGACATGGATTTTGAAAATTCTGGAGAGAATTTTAAAAGCTTCAAGAGAATTTCAACAATTTTGAGAGGGATTTGAAAAGTTTCAATGGGAATGGGAAGAATTGGGACAAAAATTGGAAAATTTTTAAGGGACTTTGAAAAAATTTCAACTGGAATTTTAGCCATTTTTTTATGTGAAATTGTAAACATGTGGACATGGATTTTGAAAATTCTAGAGAGAATTTTAAAAGCTTCAAGAGAATTTCAACAATTTTGAGAGGGATTTGAAAAGTTTCAATGGGAATGGGAAGAATTGGGACAAAATTTGGAAAATTTTTAAGGGACTTTGAAAAAATTTCAGCTGGAATTTAGCCATTTTTTGACGTGAAATTGTAAACATGTGGCCATGGATTTTGAAAATTCTAGAGAGAATTTTAAAAGCTTCAAGAGAATTTCAACAATTTTGAGAGGGATTTGAAAAGTTTCAATGGGAATGGGAAGAATTGGGACAAAAATTGGAAAATTTTTAAGGGACTTTGAAAAAATTTCAACTGGAATTTTAGCCATTTTTTACGTGAAATTGTAAACATGTGGCCATGGATTTTGAAAATTCTAGAGAGAATTTTAAAAGCTTCAACAGAATTTCAACAATTTTGAGAGGGATTTGAAAAGTTTCAATGGGAATGGAAGAATTGGGACAAAAATTGGAAAATTTTTAAGGGACTTTGAAAAAATTTCAACTGGAATTTTAGCAATTTTTTGACGTGAAATTGTAAACATGTGCCCATGGATTTTGAAAATTCCAGAGAGAATTTTAAAAGCTTCAAGAGAATTTCAACAATTTTGAGAGGGATTTGAAAAGTTTCAATGGGAATGGGAAGAATTGGGACAAAAATTGGAAAATTTTTAAGGGACTTTGAAAAAATTTCAGCTGGAATTTTAGCAATTTTTTTACGTGAAATTGTAAACATGTGGACATGGATTTTGAAAATTCTAGAGAGAATTTTAAAAGCTTTAACAGAATTTCAACAATTTTGAGAGGGATTTGAAAAGTTTCAATGGGAATGGGAAGAATTGGGACAAAAATTGGAAAATTTTTAAGGGACTTTGAAAAAATTTCAACTGGAATTTTAGCCATTTTTTGACGTGAAATTGTAAACATGTGGCCATGGATTTTGAAAATTCTAGAGAGAATTTTAAAAGCTTCAAGAGAATTTCAACAATTTTGAGAGGGATTTGAAAAGTTTCAATGGGAATGGGAAGAATTGGGACAAAAATTGGAAAATTTTTAAGGGACTTTGAAAAAATTTCAACTGGAATTTTAGCCATTTTTTTATGTGAAATTGTAAACATGTGGACATGGATTTTGAAAATTCTAGAGAGAATTTTAAAAGCTTCAAGAGAATTTCAACAATTTTGAGAGGGATTTGAAAAGTTTCAATGGGAATGGGAAGAATTGGGACAAAAATTGGAAAATTTTTAAGGGACTTTGAAAAAATTTCAACTGGAATTTTAGCCATTTTTTGACGTGAAATTGTAAACATGTGGCCATGGATTTTGAAATTCTAGAGAGAATTTTAAAAGCTTCAAGAGAATTTCAACAATTTTGAGAGGGATTTGAAAAGTTTCAATGGGAATGGGAAGAATTGGGACAAAAATTGGAAAATTTTTAAGGGACTTTGAAAAAATTTCAGCTGGAATTTTAGCCATTTTTTGACGTGAAATTGTAAACATGTGGACATGGATTTTGAAAATTCTAGAGAGAATTTTAAAAGCTTCAAGAGAATTTCAACAATTTTGAGAGGGATTTGAAAAGTTTCAATGGAATGGGAAGAATTGGGACAAAAATTGGAAAATTTTTAAGGGACTTTGAAAAAATTTCAACTGGAATTTTAGCAATTTTTTGACGTGAAATTGTAAACATGTGGCCATGGATTTTGAAAATTCTAGAGAGAATTTTAAAAGCTTCAACAGAATTTCAACAATTTTGAGAGGGATTTGAAAAGTTTCAATGGGAATGGGAAGAATTGGGACAAAAATTGGAAAATTTTTAAGGGACTTTGAAAAAATTTCAACTGGAATTTTAGCCATTTTTTGACGTGAAATTGTAAACATGTGGCCATGGATTTTGAACATTCTAGAGAGAATTTTAAAAGCTTCAACAGAATTTCAACAATTTTGAGAGGGATTTGAAAAGTTTCAATGGGAATGGGAAGAATTGGGACAAAAATTGGAAAATTTTTAAGGGACTTTGAAAAAATTTCAACTGGAATTTTAGCCATTTTTTTATGTGAAATTGTAAACATGTGGCCATGGATTTTGAAAATTCTAGAGAGAATTTTAAAAGCTTCAAGAGAATTTCAACAATTTTGAGAGGGATTTGAAAAGTTTCAATGGGAATGGGAAGAATTGGGACAAAAATTGGAAAATTTTTAAGGGACTTTGAAAAAATTTCAACTAGAATTTTAGCAATTTTTTTACGTGAAATTGTAAACATGTGGCCATGGATTTTGAAAATTCTAGAGAGAATTTTAAAAGCTTCAAGAGAATTTCAACAATTTTGAGAGGGATTTGAAAAGTTTCAATGGGAATGGGAAGAATTGGGACAAAAATTGGAAAATTTTTAAGGGACTTTGAAAAAATTTCAACTGGAATTTTAGCCATTTTTTTATGTGAAATTGTAAACATGTGGCCATGGATTTTGAAAATTCTAGAGAGAATTTTAAAAGCTTCAAGAGAATTTCAACAATTTTGAGAGGGATTTGAAAAGTTTCAATGGGAATGGGAAGAATTGGGACAAAAATTGGAAAATTTTTAAGGGACTTTGAAAAAATTTCAACTGGAATTTTAGCCATTTTTTTATGTGAAATTGTAAACATGTGGACATGGATTTTGAAAATTCTAGAGAGAATTTTAAAAGCTTCAAGAGAATTTCAACAATTTTGAGAGGGATTTGAAAAGTTTCAATGGGAATGGGAAGAATTGGGACAAAAATTGGAAAATTTTTAAGGGACTTTGAAAAAATTTCAACTGGAATTTTAGCCATTTTTTGACGTGAAATTGTAAACATGTGGCCATGGATTTTGAAAATTCTAGAGAGAATTTTAAAAGCTTCAACAGAATTTCAACAATTTTGAGAGGGATTTGAAAAGTTTCAATGGGAATGGGAAGAATTGGGACAAAAATTGGAAAATTTTTAAGGGACTTTGAAAAAATTTCAGCTGGAATTTTAGCCATTTTTTGACGTGAAATTGTAAACATGTGGACATGGATTTTGAAAATTCTAGAGAGAATTTTAAAAGCTTCAAGAGAATTTCAACAATTTTGAGAGGGATTTGAAAAGTTTCAATGGGAATGGGAAGAATTGGGACAAAATTGGAAAATTTTTAAGGGACTTTGAAAAAATTTCAACTGGAATTTTAGCAATTTTTTGACGTGAAATTGTAAACATGTGGCCATGGATTTTGAAAATTCTAGAGAGAATTTTAAAAGCTTCAACAGAATTTCAACAATTTTGAGAGGGATTTGAAAAGTTTCAATGGGAATGGGAAGAATTGGGACAAAAATTGGAAAATTTTTAAGGGACTTTGAAAAAATTTCAACTGGAATTTTAGCCATTTTTTTGACGTGAAATTGTAAACATGTGGCCATGGATTTTGAACATTCTAGAGAGAATTTTAAAAGCTTCAACAGAATTTCAACAATTTTGAGAGGGATTTGAAAAGTTTCAATGGGAATGGGAAGAATTGGGACAAAAATTGGAAAATTTTTAAGGGACTTTGAAAAAATTTCAACTGGAATTTTAGCCATTTTTTTATGTGAAATTGTAAACATGTGGCCATGGATTTTGAAAATTCTAGAGAGAATTTTAAAAGCTTCAAGAGAATTTCAACAATTTTGAGAGGGATTTGAAAAGTTTCAATGGGAATGGGAAGAATTGGGACAAAAATTGGAAAATTTTTAAGGGACTTTGAAAAAATTTCAACTAGAATTTTAGCAATTTTTTTACGTGAAATTGTAAACATGTGGCCATGGATTTTGAAAATTCTAGAGAGAATTTTAAAAGCTTCAAGAGAATTTCAACAATTTTGAGAGGGATTTGAAAAGTTTCAATGGGAATGGGAAGAATTGGGACAAAAATTGGAAAATTTTTAAGGGACTTTGAAAAAATTTCAACTGGAATTTTAGCCATTTTTTGACGTGAAATTGTAAACATGTGGCCATGGATTTTGAAAATTCTAGAGAGAATTTTAAAAGCTTCAAGAGAATTTCAACAATTTTGAGAGGGATTTGAAAAGTTTCAATGGGAATGGGAAGAATTGGGACAAAAATTGGAAAATTTTTAAGGGACTTTGAAAAAATTTCAACTGGAATTTTAGCCATTTTTTTATGTGAAATTGTAAACATGTGGCCATGGATTTTGAAAATTCTAGAGAGAATTTTAAAAGCTTCAACAGAATTTCAACAATTTTGAGAGGGATTTGAAAAGTTTCAATGGGAATGGGAAGAATTGGGACAAAAATTGGAAAATTTTTAAGGGACTTTGAAAAAATTTCAACTGGAATTTTAGCAATTTTTTGACGTGAAATTGTAAACATGTGCCCATGGATTTTGAAAATTCTAGAGAGAATTTTAAAAGCTTCAAGAGAATTTCAACAATTTTGAGAGGGATTTGAAAAGTTTCAATGGGAATGGGAAGAATTGGGACAAAAATTGGAAAATTTTTAAGGGACTTTGAAAAAATTTCAACTGGAATTTTAGCCATTTTTTTATGTGAAATTGTAAACATGTGGACATGGATTTTGAAAATTCTAGAGAGAATTTTAAAAGCTTCAAGAGAATTTCAACAATTTTGAGAGGGATTTGAAAAGTTTCAATGGGAATGGGAAGAATTGGGACAAAAATTGGAAAATTTTTAAGGGACTTTGAAAAAATTTCAGCTGGAATTTTAGCCATTTTTTGACGTGAAATTGTAAACATGTGGACATGGATTTTGAAAATTCTAGAGAGAATTTTAAAAGCTTTAACAGAATTTCAACAATTTTGAGAGGGATTTGAAAAGTTTCAATGGGAATGGGAAGAATTGGGACAAAAATTGGAAAATTTTTAAGGGACTTTGAAAAAATTTCAACTGGAATTTTAGCCATTTTTTACGTGAAATTGTAAACATGTGGCCATGGATTTTGAAAATTCTAGAGAGAATTTTAAAAGCTTCAACAGAATTTCAACAATTTTGAGAGGGATTTGAAAAGTTTCAATGGGAATGGGAAGAATTGGGACAAAAATTGGAAAATTTTTAAGGGACTTTGAAAAAATTTCAACTGGAATTTTAGCAATTTTGTTACGTGAAATTGTAAACATGTGGACATGGATTTTGAAAATTCCAGAGAGAATTTTAAAAGCTTCAAGAGAATTTCAACAATTTTGAGAGGGATTTGAAAAGTTTCAATGGGAATGGGAAGAATTGGGACAAAAATTGGAAAATTTTTAAGGGACTTTGAAAAAATTTCAGCTGGAATTTTAGCAATTTTTTTACGTGAAATTGTAAACATGTGGCCATGGATTTTGAAAATTCTAGAGAGAATTTTAAAAGCTTCAAGAGAATTTCAACAATTTTGAGAGGGATTTGAAAAGTTTCAATGGGAATGGGAAGAATTGGGACAAAAATTGGAAAATTTTTAAGGGACTTTGAAAAAATTTCAACTGGAATTTTAGCCATTTTTTTATGTGAAATTGTAAACATGTGGCCATGGATTTTGAAAATTCTAGAGAGAATTTTAAAAGCTTCAAGAGAATTTCAACAATTTTGAGAGGGATTTGAAAAGTTTCAATGGGAATGGGAAGAATTGGGACAAAAATTGGAAAATTTTTAAGGGACTTTGAAAAAATTTCAACTGGAATTTTAGCCATTTTTTTATGTGAAATTGTAAACATGTGGACATGGATTTTGAAAATTCTAGAGAGAATTTTAAAAGCTTCAAGAGAATTTCAACAATTTTGAGAGGGATTTGAAAAGTTTCAATGGGAATGGGAAGAATTGGGACAAAAATTGGAAAATTTTTAAGGGACTTTGAAAAAATTTCAACTGGAATTTTAGCCATTTTTTGACGTGAAATTGTAAACATGTGGCCATGGATTTTGAAAATTCTAGAGAGAATTTTAAAAGCTTCAAGAGAATTTCAACAATTTTGAGAGGGATTTGAAAAGTTTCAATGGGAATGGGAAGAATTGGGACAAAAATTGGAAAATTTTTAAGGGACTTTGAAAAAATTTCAGCTGGAATTTTAGCCATTTTTTGACGTGAAATTGTAAACATGTGGACATGGATTTTGAAAATTCTAGAGAGAATTTTAAAAGCTTCAAGAGAATTTCAACAATTTTGAGAGGGATTTGAAAAGTTTCAATGGGAATGGGAAGAATTGGGACAAAAATTGGAAAATTTTTAAGGGACTTTGAAAAAATTTCAACTGGAATTTTAGCAATTTTTTGACGTGAAATTGTAAACATGTGGCCATGGATTTTGAAAATTCTAGAGAGAATTTTAAAAGCTTCAACAGAATTTCAACAATTTTGAGAGGGATTTGAAAAGTTTCAATGGGAATGGGAAGAATTGGGACAAAAATTGGAAAATTTTTAAGGGACTTTGAAAAAATTTCAACTGGAATTTTAGCCATTTTTTGACGTGAAATTGTAAACATGTGGCCATGGATTTTGAACATTCTAGAGAGAATTTTAAAAGCTTCAACAGAATTTCAACAATTTTGAGAGGGATTTGAAAAGTTTCAATGGGAATGGGAAGAATTGGGACAAAAATTGGAAAATTTTTAAGGGACTTTGAAAAAATTTCAACTGGAATTTTAGCCATTTTTTTATGTGAAATTGTAAACATGTGGCCATGGATTTTGAAAATTCTAGAGAGAATTTTAAAAGCTTCAAGAGAATTTCAACAATTTTGAGAGGGATTTGAAAAGTTTCAATGGGAATGGGAAGAATTGGGACAAAAATTGGAAAATTTTTAAGGGACTTTGAAAAAATTTCAACTAGAATTTTAGCAATTTTTTTACGTGAAATTGTAAACATGTGGCCATGGATTTTGAAAATTCTAGAGAGAATTTTAAAAGCTTCAAGAGAATTTCAACAATTTTGAGAGGGATTTGAAAAGTTTCAATGGGAATGGGAAGAATTGGGACAAAAATTGGAAAATTTTTAAGGGACTTTGAAAAAATTTCAACTGGAATTTTAGCCATTTTTTGACGTGAAATTGTAAACATGTGCCCATAGATTTTGAACATTCTAGAGAGAATTTTAAAAGCTTCAACAGAATTTCAACAATTTTGAGAGGGATTTGAAAAGTTTCAATGGGAATGGGAAGAATTGGGACAAAAATTGGAAAATTTTTAAGGGACTTTGAAAAAATTTCAACTGGAATTTTAGCCATTTTTTTATGTGAAATTGTAAACATGTGGCCATGGATTTTGAAAATTCTAGAGAGAATTTTAAAAGCTTCAACAGAATTTCAACAATTTTGAGAGGGATTTGAAAAGTTTCAATGGGAATGGGAAGAATTGGGACAAAAATTGGAAAATTTTTAAGGGACTTTGAAAAAATTTCAACTGGAATTTTAGCAATTTTTTGACGTGAAATTGTAAACATGTGCCCATGGATTTTGAAAATTCTAGAGAGAATTTTAAAAGCTTCAAGAGAATTTCAACAATTTTGAGAGGGATTTGAAAAGTTTCAATGGGAATGGGAAGAATTGGGACAAAAATTGGAAAATTTTTAAGGGACTTTGAAAAAATTTCAACTGGAATTTTAGCCATTTTTTTATGTGAAATTGTAAACATGTGGACATGGATTTTGAAAATTCTAGAGAGAATTTTAAAAGCTTCAAGAGAATTTCAACAATTTTGAGAGGGATTTGAAAAGTTTCAATGGGAATGGGAAGAATTGGGACAAAAATTGGAAAATTTTTAAGGGACTTTGAAAAAATTTCAGCTGGAATTTTAGCCATTTTTTGACGTGAAATTGTAAACATGTGGACATGGATTTTGAAAATTCTAGAGAGAATTTTAAAAGCTTTAACAGAATTTCAACAATTTTGAGAGGGATTTGAAAAGTTTCAATGGGAATGGGAAGAATTGGGACAAAAATTGGAACATTTTTAAGGGACTTTGAAAAAATTTCAACTGGAATTTTAGCCATTTTTTACGTGAAATTGTAAACATGTGGCCATGGATTTTGAAAATTCTAGAGAGAATTTTAAAAGCTTCAACAGAATTTCAACAATTTTGAGAGGGATTTGAAAAGTTTCAATGGGAATGGGAAGAATTGGGACAAAAATTGGAAAATTTTTAAGGGACTTTGAAAAAATTTCAACTGGAATTTTAGCAATTTTTTGACGTGAAATTGTAAACATGTGGACATGGATTTTGAAAATTCCAGAGAGAATTTTAAAAGCTTCAAGAGAATTTCAACAATTTTGAGAGGGATTTGAAAAGTTTCAATGGGAATGGGAAGAATTGGGACAAAAATTGGAAAATTTTTAAGGGACTTTGAAAAAATTTCAGCTGGAATTTTAGCAATTTTTTTACGTGAAATTGTAAACATGTGGACATGGATTTTGAAAATTCTAGAGAGAATTTTAAAAGCTTTAACAGAATTTCAACAATTTTGAGAGGGATTTGAAAAGTTTCAATGGGAATGGGAAGAATTGGGACAAAAATTGGAAAATTTTTAAGGGACTTTGAAAAAATTTCAACTGGAATTTTAGCCATTTTTGGACGTGAAATTGTAAACATGTGGCCATGGATTTTGAAAATTCTAGAGAGAATTTTAAAAGCTTCAAGAGAATTTCAACAATTTTGAGAGGGATTTGAAAAGTTTCAATGGGAATGGGAAGAATTGGGACAAAAATTGGAAAATTTTTAAGGGACTTTGAAAAAATTTCAACTGGAATTTTAGCCATTTTTTTATGTGAAATTGTAAACATGTGGACATGGATTTTGAAAATTCTCGAGAGAATTTTAAAAGCTTCAAGAGAATTTCAACAATTTTGAGAGGGATTTGAAAAGTTTCAATGGGAATGGGAAGAATTGGGACAAAAATTGGAAAATTTTTAAGGGACTTTGAAAAAATTTCAACTGGAATTTTAGCCATTTTTTTATGTGAAATTGTAAACATGTGGACATGGATTTTGAAAATTCTAGAGAGAATTTTAAAAGCTTCAACAGAATTTCAACAATTTTGAGAGGGATTTGAAAAGTTTCAATGGGAATGGGAAGAATTGGGACAAAAATTGGAAAATTTTTAAGGGACTTTGAAAAAATTTCAACTGGAATTTTAGCCATTTTTTGACGTGAAATTGTAAACATGTGGCCATGGGTTTTGAAAATTCTAGAGAGAATTTTAAAAGCTTCAAGAGAATTTCAACAATTTTGAGAGGGATTTGAAAAGTTTCAATGGGAATGGGAAGAATTGGGACAAAAATTGGAAAATTTTTAAGGGACTTTGAAAAAATTTCAACTGGAATTTTAGCCATTTTTTTACGTGAAATTGTAAACATGTGCCCATGGATTTTGAAAATTCTAGAGAGAATTTTAAAAGCTTCAAGAGAATTTCAACAATTTTGAGAGGGTTTTGAAAAGTTTCAATGGGAATGGGAAGAATTGGGACAAAAATTGGAAAATTTTTAAGGGACTTTGAAAAAATTTCAACTGGAATTTTAGCCATTTTTTGTCATGAAATTGTAAACATGTGGACATGGATTTTGAAAATTCTAGAGAGAATTTTAAAAGCTTCAAGAGAATTTCAACAATTTTGAGAGGGATTTGAAAAGTTTCAATGGGAATGGGAAGAATTGGGACAAAAATTGGAAAATTTTTAAGGGACTTTGAAAAAATTTCCACTGGAATTTTGCCATTTTTTGACGTGAAATTGTAAACATGTGGCCATGGATTTTGAAAATTCTAGAGAGAATTTTAAAAGCTTCAACAGAATTTCTACAATTTTGAGAGGGATTTGAAAAGTTTCAATGGGAATGGGAAGAATTGGGACAAAAATTGGAAAATTTTTAAGGGACTTTGAAAAAATTTCAACTGGAATTTTAGCCATTTTTTGACGTGAAATTGTAAACATGTGGCCATGGATTTTGAAAATTCTAGAGAGAATTTTAAAAGCTTCAAGAGAATTTCAACAATTTTGAGAGGGATTTGAAAAGTTTCAATGGGAATGGGAAGAATTGGGACAAAAATTGGAAAATTTTTAAGGGACTTTGAAAAAATTTCAACTGGAATTTTAGCCATTTTTTGACGTGAAATTGTAAACATGTGGCCATGGATTTTGAAAATTCTAGAGAGAATTTTAAAAGCTTCAAGAGAATTTCAACAATTTTGAGAGGGATTTGAAAAGTTTCAATGGGAATGGGAAGAATTGGGACAAAAATTGGAAAATTTTTAAGGGACTTTGAAAAAATTTCAACTGGAATTTTAGCCATTTTTTGACGTGAAATTGTAAACATGTGGACATGGATTTTGAAAATTCTAGAGAGAATTTTAAAAGCTTCAACAGAATTTCAACAATTTTGAGAGGGATTTGAAAAGTTTCAATGGGAATGGGAAGAATTGGGACAAAAATTGGAAAATTTTTAAGGGACTTTGAAAAAATTTCAACTGGAATTTTAGCCATTTTTTTATGTGAAATTGTAAACATGTGGACATGGATTTTGAAAATTCTAGAGAGAATTTTAAAAGCTTCAAGAGAATTTCAACAATTTTGAGAGGGATTTGAAAAGTTTCAATGGGAATGGGAAGAATTGGGACAAAAATTGGAAATTTTTTAAGGGACTTTGAAAAAATTTCAGCTGGAATTTTAGCAATTTTTTTACGTGAAATTGTAAACATGTGGACATGGATTTTGAAAATTCTAGAGAGAATTTTAAAAGCTTTAACAGAATTTCAACAATTTTGAGAGGGATTTGAAAAGTTTCAATGGGAATGGGAAGAATTGGGACAAAAATTGGAAAATTTTTAAGGGACTTTGAAAAAATTTCAACTGGAATTTTAGCCATTTTTTACGTGAAATTGTAAACATGTGGCCATGGATTTTGAAAATTCTAGAGAGAATTTTAAAAGCTTCAAGAGAATTTCAACAATTTTGAGAGGGATTTGAAAAGTTTCAATGGGAATGGGAAGAATTGGGACAAAAATTGGAAAATTTTTAAGGGACTTTGAAAAAATTTCAACTGGAATTTTAGCCATTTTTTTATGTGAAATTGTAAACATGTGGACATGGATTTTGAAAATTCTCGAGAGAATTTTAAAAGCTTCAAGAGAATTTCAACAATTTTGAGAGGGATTTGAAAAGTTTCAATGGGAATGGGAAGAATTGGGACAAAAATTGGAAAATTTTTAAGGGACTTTGAAAAAATTTCAACTGGAATTTTAGCCATTTTTTTATGTGAAATTGTAAACATGTGGACATGGATTTTGAAAATTCTAGAGAGAATTTTAAAAGCTTCAAGAGAATTTCAACAATTTTGAGAGGGATTTGAAAAGTTTCAATGGGAATGGGAAGAATTGGGACAAAAATTGGAAAATTTTTAAGGGACTTTGAAAAAATTTCAACTGGAATTTTAGCCATTTTTTGACGTGAAATTGTAAACATGTGGCCATGGATTTTGAAAATTCTAGAGAGAATTTTAAAAGCTTCAAGAGAATTTCAACAATTTTGAGAGGGATTTGAAAAGTTTCAATGGGAATGGGAAGAATTGGGACAAAAATTGGAAAATTTTTAAGGGACTTTGAAAAAATTTCAACTGGAATTTTAGCCATTTTTTGACGTGAAATTGTAAACATGTGGCCATGGGTTTTGAAAATTCTAGAGAGAATTTTAAAAGCTTCAAGAGAATTTCAACAATTTTGAGAGGGATTTGAAAAGTTTCAATGGGAATGGGAAGAATTGGGACAAAAATTGGAAAATTTTTAAGGGACTTTGAAAAAATTTCAACTGGAATTTTAGCCATTTTTTGACGTGAAATTGTAAACATGTGGCCATGGATTTTGAAAATTCTAGAGAGAATTTTAAAAGCTTCAAGAGAATTTCAACAATTTTGAGAGGGATTTGAAAAGTTTCAATGGGAATGGGAAGAATTGGGACAAAAATTGGAAAATTTTTAAGGGACTTTGAAAAAATTTCAACTGGAATTTTAGCCATTTTTTGTCATGAAATTGTAAACATGTGGACATGGATTTTGAAAAGTCTAGAGAGAATTTTAAAAACTTCAACAGAATTTCTACAATTTTGAGAGGGATTTGAAAAGTTTCAATGGGAATGGGAAGAATTGGGACAAAAATTGGAAAATTTTTAAGGGACTTTGAAAAAATTTCCACTGGAATTTTGCCATTTTTTGACGTGAAATTGTAAACATGTGGCCATGGATTTTGAAAATTCTAGAGAGAATTTTAAAAGCTTCAACAGAATTTCAACAATTTTGAGAGGGATTTGAAAAGTTTCAATGGGAATGGGAAGAATTGGGACAAAAATTGGAAAATTTTTAAGGGACTTTGAAAAAATTTCAACTGGAATTTTAGCCATTTTTTGACGTGAAATTGTAAACATGTGGCCATGGGTTTTGAAAATTCTAGAGAGAATTTTAAAAGCTTCAAGAGAATTTCAACAATTTTGAGAGGGATTTGAAAAGTTTCAATGGGAATGGGAAGAATTGGGACAAAAATTGGAAAATTTTTAAGGGACTTTGAAAAAATTTCAACTGGAATTTTAGCCATTTTTTGACGTGAAATTGTAAACATGTGGCCATGGATTTTGAAAATTCTAGAGAGAATTTTAAAAGCTTCAAGAGAATTTCAACAATTTTGAGAGGGATTTGAAAAGTTTCAATGGGAATGGGAAGAATTGGGACAAAAATTGGAAAATTTTTAAGGGACTTTGAAAAAATTTCAACTGGAATTTTAGCCATTTTTTGACGTGAAATTGTAAACATGTGGACATGGATTTTGAAAATTCTAGAGAGAATTTTAAAAGCTTCAACAGAATTTCAACAATTTTGAGAGGGATTTGAAAAGTTTCAATGGGAATGGGAAGAATTGGGACAAAAATTGGAAAATTTTTAAGGGACTTTGAAAAAATTTCAACTGGAATTTTAGCCATTTTTTTATGTGAAATTGTAAACATGTGGACATGGATTTTGAAAATTCTAGAGAGAATTTTAAAAGCTTCAAGAGAATTTCAACAATTTTGAGAGGGATTTGAAAAGTTTCAATGGGAATGGGAAGAATTGGGACAAAAATTGGAAAATTTTTAAGGGACTTTGAAAAAATTTCAACTGGAATTTTAGCCATTTTTTGACGTGAAATTGTAAACATGTGGCCATGGATTTTGAAAATTCTAGAGAGAATTTTAAAAGCTTCAAGAGAATTTCAACAATTTTGAGAGGGATTTGAAAAGTTTCAATGGGAATGGGAAGAATTGGGACAAAAATTGGAAAATTTTGAAGGGACTTTGAAAAAATTTCAACTGGAATTTTAGCCATTTTTTGACGTGAAATTGTAAACATGTGGCCATGGATTTTGAAAATTCTAGAGAGAATTTTAAAAGCTTCAACAGAATTTCAACAATTTTGAGAGGGATTTGAAAAGTTTCAATGGGAATGGGAAGAATTGGGACAAAAATTGGAAAATTTTTAAGGGACTTTGAAAAAATTTCAACTGGAATTTTAGCCATTTTTTGACGTGAAATTGTAAACATGTGGACATGGATTTTGAAAATTCTAGAGAGAATTTTAAAAGCTTCAACAGAATTTCAACAATTTTGAGAGGGATTTGAAAAGTTTCAATGGGAATGGGAAGAATTGGGACAAAAATTGGAAAATTTTTAAGGGACTTTGAAAAAATTTCAACTGGAATTTTAGCCATTTTTTGACGTGAAATTGTAAACATGTGCCCATGGATTTTGAAAATTCTAGAGAGAATTTTAAAAGCTTCAAGAGAATTTCAACAATTTTGAGAGGGATTTGAAAAGTTTCAATGGGAATGGGAAGAATTGGGACAAAAATTGGAAATTTTTTAAGGGACTTTGAAAAAATTTCAGCTGGAATTTTAGCAATTTTTTTACGTGAAATTGTAAACATGTGGACATGGATTTTGAAAATTCTAGAGAGAATTTTAAAAGCTTTAACAGAATTTCAACAATTTTGAGAGGGATTTGAAAAGTTTCAATGGGAATGGGAAGAATTGGGACAAAAATTGGAAAATTTTTAAGGGACTTTGAAAAAATTTCAACTTGAATTTTAGCCATTTTTTACGTGAAATTGTAAACATGTGGCCATGGATTTTGAAAATTCTAGAGAGAATTTTAAAAGCTTCAACAGAATTTCAACAATTTTGAGAGGGATTTGAAAAGTTTCAATGGGAATGGGAAGAATTGGGACAAAAATTGGAAAATTTTTAAGGGACTTTGAAAAAATTTCAACTGGAATTTTAGCCATTTTTTTATGTGAAATTGTAAACATGTGGACATGGATTTTGAAAATTCTCGAGAGAATTTTAAAAGCTTCAAGAGAATTTCAACAATTTTGAGAGGGATTTGAAAAGTTTCAATGGGAATGGGAAGAATTGGGACAAAAATTGGAAAATTTTTAAGGGACTTTGAAAAAATTTCAACTGGAATTTTAGCCATTTTTTTATGTGAAATTGTAAACATGTGGCCATGGATTTTGAAAATTCTAGAGAGAATTTTAAAAGCTTCAAGAGAATTTCAACAATTTTGAGAGGGATTTGAAAAGTTTCAATGGGAATGGGAAGAATTGGGACAAAAATTGGAAAATTTTTAAGGGACTTTGAAAAAATTTCAACTGGAATTTTAGCCATTTTTTTATGTGAAATTGTAAACATGTGGACATGGATTTTGAAAATTCTAGAGAGAATTTTAAAAGCTTCAACAGAATTTCAACAATTTTGAGAGGGATTTGAAAAGTTTCAATGGGAATGGGAAGAATTGGGACAAAAATTGGAAAATTTTTAAGGGACTTTGAAAAAATTTCCACTGGAATTTTGCCATTTTTTGACGTGAAATTGTAAACATGTGGCCATGGATTTTGAAAATTCTAGAGAGAATTTTAAAAGCTTCAACAGAATTTCAACAATTTTGAGAGGGATTTGAAAAGTTTCAATGGGAATGGGAAGAATTGGGACAAAAATTGGAAAATTTTTAAGGGACTTTGAAAAAATTTCAACTGGAATTTTAGCCATTTTTTGACGTGAAATTGTAAACATGTGGCCATGGATTTTGAAAATTCTAGAGAGAATTTTAAAAGCTTCAAGAGAATTTCAACAATTTTGAGAGGGATTTGAAAAGTTTCAATGGGAATGGGAAGAATTGGGACAAAAATTGGAAAATTTTTAAGGGACTTTGAAAAAATTTCAACTGGAATTTTAGCCATTTTTTGACGTGAAATTGTAAACATGTGGACATGGATTTTGAAAATTCTAGAGAGAATTTTAAAAGCTTCAACAGAATTTCAACAATTTTGAGAGGGATTTGAAAAGTTTCAATGGGAATGGGAAGAATTGGGACAAAAATTGGAAAATTTTTAAGGGACTTTGAAAAAATTTCAACTGGAATTTTAGCCATTTTTTTATGTGAAATTGTAAACATGTGGACATGGATTTTGAAAATTCTAGAGAGAATTTTAAAAGCTTCAAGAGAATTTCAACAATTTTGAGAGGGATTTGAAAAGTTTCAATGGGAATGGGAAGAATTGGGACAAAAATTGGAAATTTTTTAAGGGACTTTGAAAAAATTTCAGCTGGAATTTTAGCAATTTTTTTACGTGAAATTGTAAACATGTGGACATGGATTTTGAAAATTCTAGAGAGAATTTTAAAAGCTTTAACAGAATTTCAACAATTTTGAGAGGGATTTGAAAAGTTTCAATGGGAATGGGAAGAATTGGGACAAAAATTGGAAAATTTTTAAGGGACTTTGAAAAAATTTCAACTGGAATTTTAGCCATTTTTTACGTGAAATTGTAAACATGTGGCCATGGATTTTGAAAATTCTAGAGAGAATTTTAAAAGCTTCAACAGAATTTCAACAATTTTGAGAGGGATTTGAAAAGTTTCAATGGGAATGGGAAGAATTGGGACAAAAATTGGAAAATTTTTAAGGGACTTTGAAAAAATTTCAACTGGAATTTTAGCCATTTTTTTATGTGAAATTGTAAACATGTGGACATGGATTTTGAAAATTTTCGAGAGAATTTTAAAAGCTTCAAGAGAATTTCAACAATTTTGAGAGGGATTTGAAAAGTTTCAATGGGAATGGGAAGAATTGGGACAAAAATTGGAAAATTTTTAAGGGACTTTGAAAAAATTTCAACTGGAATTTTAGCCATTTTTTTATGTGAAATTGTAAACATGTGGCCATGGATTTTGAAAATTCTAGAGAGAATTTTAAAAGCTTCAAGAGAATTTCAACAATTTTGAGAGGGATTTGAAAAGTTTCAATGGGAATGGGAAGAATTGGGACAAAAATTGGAAAATTTTTAAGGGACTTTGAAAAAATTTCAACTGGAATTTTAGCCATTTTTTGACGTGAAATTGTAAACATGTGGCCATGGATTTTGAAAATTCTAGAGAGAATTTTAAAAGCTTCAAGAGAATTTCAACAATTTTGAGAGGGATTTGAAAAGTTTCAATGGGAATGGGAAGAATTGGGACAAAAATTGGAAAATTTTTAAGGGACTTTGAAAAAATTTCAACTGGAATTTTAGCCATTTTTTGACGTGAAATTGTAAACATGTGGCCATGGGTTTTGAAAATTCTAGAGAGAATTTTAAAAGCTTCAAGAGAATTTCAACAATTTTGAGAGGGATTTGAAAAGTTTCAATGGGAATGGGAAGAATTGGGACAAAAATTGGAAAATTTTTAAGGGACTTTGAAAAAATTTCAACTGGAATTTTAGCCATTTTTTGACGTGAAATTGTAAACATGTGGCCATGGATTTTGAAAATTCTAGAGAGAATTTTAAAAGCTTCAAGAGAATTTCAACAATTTTGAGAGGGATTTGAAAAGTTTCAATGGGAATGGGAAGAATTGGGACAAAAATTGGAAAATTTTTAAGGGACTTTGAAAAAATTTCAACTGGAATTTTAGCCATTTTTTGTCATGAAATTGTAAACATGTGGACATGGATTTTGAAAAGTCTAGAGAGAATTTTAAAAACTTCAACAGAATTTCTACAATTTTGAGAGGGATTTGAAAAGTTTCAATGGGAATGGGAAGAATTGGGACAAAAATTGGAAAATTTTTAAGGGACTTTGAAAAAATTTCCACTGGAATTTTGCCATTTTTTGACGTGAAATTGTAAACATGTGGCCATGGATTTTGAAAATTCTAGAGAGAATTTTAAAAGCTTCAACAGAATTTCAACAATTTTGAGAGGGATTTGAAAAGTTTCAATGGGAATGGGAAGAATTGGGACAAAAATTGGAAAATTTTTAAGGGACTTTGAAAAAATTTCAACTGGAATTTTAGCCATTTTTTGACGTGAAATTGTAAACATGTGGCCATGGATTTTGAAAATTCTAGAGAGAATTTTAAAAGCTTCAAGAGAATTTCAACAATTTTGAGAGGGATTTGAAAAGTTTCAATGGGAATGGGAAGAATTGGGACAAAAATTGGAAAATTTTTAAGGGACTTTGAAAAAATTTCAACTGGAATTTTAGCCATTTTTTGACGTGAAATTGTAAACATGTGGCCATGGATTTTGAAAATTCTAGAGAGAATTTTAAAAGCTTCAAGAGAATTTCAACAATTTTGAGAGGGATTTGAAAAGTTTCAATGGGAATGGGAAGAATTGGGACAAAAATTGGAAAATTTTTAAGGGACTTTGAAAAAATTTCAGCTGGAATTTTAGCCATTTTTTTACGTGAAATTGTAAACATGTGGACATGGATTTTGAAAATTCTAGAGAGAATTTTAAAAGCTTCAACAGAATTTCTACAATTTTGAGAGGGATTTGAAAAGTTTCAATGGGAATGGGAAGAATTGGGACAAAAATTGGAAAATTTTTAAGGGACTTTGAAAAAATTTCAGCTGGAATTTTAGCCATTTTTTGACGTGAAATTGTAAACATGTGGACATGGATTTTGAAAATTCTAGAGAGAATTTTAAAAGCTTCAAGAGAATTTCTACAATTTTGAGAGGGATTTGAAAAGTTTCAATGGGAATGGGAAGAATTGGGACAAAAATTGGAAAACTTTTAAGGGACTTTGAAAAAATTTCAACTGGAATTTTAGCCATTTTTTTATGTGAAATTGTAAACATGTGGCCATGGATTTTGAAAATTCTAGAGAGAATTTTAAAAGCTTCAAGAGAATTTCAACAATTTTGAGAGGGATTTGAAAAGTTTCAATGGGAATGGGAAGAATTGGGACAAAAATTGGAAAATTTTTAAGGGACTTTGAAAAAATTTCAACTGGAATTTTAGCCATTTTTTACGTGAAATTGTAAACATGTGGCCATGGATTTTGAAAATTCTAGAGAGAATTTTAAAAGCTTCAAGAGAATTTCAACAATTTTGAGAGGGATTTGAAAAGTTTCAATGGGAATGGGAAGAATTGGGACAAAAATTGGAAAATTTTTAAGGGACTTTGAAAAAATTTCAACTGGAATTTTAGCCATTTTTTGACGTGAAATTGTAAACATGTGGCCATGGATTTTGAAAATTCTAGAGAGAATTTTAAAAGCTTCAAGAGAATTTCAACAATTTTGAGAGGGATTTGAAAAGTTTCAATGGGAATGGGAAGAATTGGGACAAAAATTGGAAAATTTTTAAGGGACTTTGAAAAAATTTCAACTGGAATTTTAGCCATTTTTTTATGTGAAATTGTAAACATGTGGCCATGGATTTTGAAAATTCTAGAGAGAATTTTAAAAGCTTCAAGAGAATTTCAACAATTTTGAGAGGGATTTGAAAAGTTTCAATGGGAATGGGAAGAATTGGGACAAAAATTGGAAAATTTTTAAGGGACTTTGAAAAAATTTCAACTGGAATTTTAGCAATTTTTTGACATGAAATTGTAAACATGTGCCCATGGATTTTGAAAATTCTAGAGAGAATTTTAAAAGCTTCAAGAGAATTTCAACAATTTTGAGAGGGATTTGAAAAGTTTCAATGGGAATGGGAAGAATTGGGACAAAAATTGGAAAATTTTTAAGGGACTTTGAAAAAATTTCAACTGGAATTTTAGCCATTTTTTTATGTGAAATTGTAAACATGTGGACATGGATTTTGAAAATTCTAGAGAGAATTTTAAAAGCTTCAACAGAATTTCAACAATTTTGAGAGGGATTTGAAAAGTTTCAATGGGAATGGGAAGAATTGGGACAAAAATTGGAAAATTTTTAAGGGACTTTGAAAAAATTTCAACTGGAATTTTAGCCATTTTTTGACGTGAAATTGTAAACATGTGGCCATGGATTTTGAAAATTCTAGAGAGAATTTTAAAAGCTTCAAGAGAATTTCAACAATTTTGAGAGGGATTTGAAAAGTTTCAATGGGAATGGGAAGAATTGGGACAAAAATTGGAAAATTTTTAAGGGACTTTGAAAAAATTTCAACTGGAATTTTAGCCATTTTTTGACGTGAAATTGTAAACATGTGGCCATGGATTTTGAAAATTCTAGAGAGAATTTTAAAAGCTTCAAGAGAATTTCAACAATTTTGAGAGGGATTTGAAAAGTTTCAATGGGAATGGGAAGAATTGGGACAAAAATTGGAAAATTTTTAAGGGACTTTGAAAAAATTTCAACTAGAATTTTAGCAATTTTTTTACGTGAAATTGTAAACATGTGGCCATGGATTTTGAAAATTCTAGAGAGAATTTTAAAAGCTTCAAGAGAATTTCAACAATTTTGAGAGGGATTTGAAAAGTTTCAATGGGAATGGGAAGAATTGGGACAAAAATTGGAAAATTTTTAAGGGACTTTGAAAAAATTTCAACTGGAATTTTAGCCATTTTTTGACGTGAAATTGTAAACATGTGCCCATAGATTTTGAACATTCTAGAGAGAATTTTAAAAGCTTCAACAGAATTTCAACAATTTTGAGAGGGATTTGAAAAGTTTCAATGGGAATGGGAAGAATTGGGACAAAAATTGGAAAACTTTTAAGGGACTTTGAAAAAATTTCAACTGGAATTTTAGCCATTTTTTTATGTGAAATTGTAAACATGTGGACATGGATTTTGAAAATTCTAGAGAGAATTTTAAAAGCTTCAAGAGAATTTCAACAATTTTGAGAGGGATTTGAAAAGTTTCAATGGGAATGGGAAGAATTGGGACAAAAATTGGAAAATTTTTAAGGGACTTTGAAAAAATTTCAACTGGAATTTTAGCCATTTTTTACGTGAAATTGTAAACATGTGGCCATGGATTTTGAAAATTCTAGAGAGAATTTTAAAAGCTTCAAGAGAATTTCAACAATTTTGAGAGGGATTTGAAAAGTTTCAATGGGAATGGGAAGAATTGGGACAAAAATTGGAAAATTTTTAAGGGACTTTGAAAAAATTTCAACTGGAATTTTAGCCATTTTTTGACGTGAAATTGTAAACATGTGGCCATGGATTTTGAAAATTCTAGAGAGAATTTTAAAAGCTTCAAGAGAATTTCAACAATTTTGAGAGGGATTTGAAAAGTTTCAATGGGAATGGGAAGAATTGGGACAAAAATTGGAAAATTTTTAAGGGACTTTGAAAAAATTTCAACTGGAATTTTAGCCATTTTTTTATGTGAAATTGTAAACATGTGGCCATGGATTTTGAAAATTCTAGAGAGAATTTTAAAAGCTTCAAGAGAATTTCAACAATTTTGAGAGGGATTTGAAAAGTTTCAATGGGAATGGGAAGAATTGGGACAAAAATTGGAAAATTTTTAAGGGACTTTGAAAAAATTTCAACTGGAATTTTAGCAATTTTTTGACATGAAATTGTAAACATGTGGCCATGGATTTTGAAAATTCTAGAGAGAATTTTAAAAGCTTCAAGAGAATTTCAACAATTTTGAGAGGGATTTGAAAAGTTTCAATGGGAATGGGAAGAATTGGGACAAAAATTGGAAAATTTTTAAGGGACTTTGAAAAAATTTCAACTGGAATTTTAGCCATTTTTTTATGTGAAATTGTAAACATGTGGACATGGATTTTGAAAATTCTAGAGAGAATTTTAAAAGCTTCAACAGAATTTCAACAATTTTGAGAGGGATTTGAAAAGTTTCAATGGGAATGGGAAGAATTGGGACAAAAATTGGAAAATTTTTAAGGGACTTTGAAAAAATTTCAGCTGGAATTTTAGCCATTTTTTGACGTGAAATTGTAAACATGTGGCCATGGATTTTGAAAATTCTAGAGAGAATTTTAAAAGCTTTAACAGAATTTCAACAATTTTGAGAGGGATTTGAAAAGTTTCAATGGGAATGGGAAGAATTGGGACAAAAATTGGAAAATTTTTAAGGGACTTTGAAAAAATTTCAACTGGAATTTTAGCCATTTTTTACGTGAAATTGTAAACATGTGGCCATGGATTTTGAAAATTCTAGAGAGAATTTTAAAAGCTTCAACAGAATTTCTACAATTTTGAGAGGGATTTGAAAAGTTTCAATGGGAATGGGAAGAATTGGGACAAAAATTGGAAAATTTTTAAGGGACTTTGAAAAAATTTCAACTGGAATTTTAGCCATTTTTTGACGTGAAATTGTAAACATGTGGCCATGGATTTTGAAAATTCTAGAGAGAATTTTAAAAGCTTCAAGAGAATTTCAACAATTTTGAGAGGGATTTGAAAAGTTTCAATGGGAATGGGAAGAATTGGGACAAAAATTGGAAAATTTTTAAGGGACTTTGAAAAAATTTCAACTGGAATTTTAGCCATTTTTTTATGTGAAATTGTAAACATGTGGCCATGGATTTTGAAAATTCTAGAGAGAATTTTAAAAGCTTCAAGAGAATTTCAACAATTTTGAGAGGGATTTGAAAAGTTTCAATGGGAATGGGAAGAATTGGGACAAAAATTGGAAAATTTTTAAGGGACTTTGAAAAAATTTCAACTGGAATTTTAGCAATTTTTTGACGTGAAATTGTAAACATGTGCCCATGGATTTTGAAAATTCTAGAGAGAATTTTAAAAGCTTCAAGAGAATTTCAACAATTTGGAGAGGGATTTGAAAAGTTTCAATGGGAATGGGAAGAATTGGGACAAAAATTGGAAAATTTTTAAGGGACTTTGAAAAATTTCAACTGGAATTTTAGCCATTTTTTTATGTGAAATTGTAAACATGTGGACATGGATTTTGAAAATTCTAGAGAGAATTTTAAAAGCTTCAACAGAATTTCAACAATTTTGAGAGGGATTTGAAAAGTTTCAATGGGAATGGGAAGAATTGGGACAAAAATTGGAAAATTTTTAAGGGACTTTGAAAAAATTTCAACTGGAATTTTAGCCATTTTTTACGTGAAATTGTAAACATGTGGCCATGGATTTTGAAAATTCTAGAGAGAATTTTAAAAGCTTCAAGAGAATTTCAACAATTTTGAGAGGGATTTGAAAAGTTTCAATGGGAATGGGAAGAATTGGGACAAAAATTGGAAAATTTTTAAGGGACTTTGAAAAAATTTCAACTGGAATTTTAGCCATTTTTTGACGTGAAATTGTAAACATGTGGCCATGGATTTTGAAAATTCTAGAGAGAATTTTAAAAGCTTCAAGAGAATTTCAACAATTTTGAGAGGGATTTGAAAAGTTTCAATGGGAATGGGAAGAATTGGGACAAAAATTGGAAAATTTTTAAGGGACTTTGAAAAAATTTCAGCTGGAATTTTAGCAATTTTTTTACGTGAAATTGTAAACATGTGGACATGGATTTTGAAAATTCTAGAGAGAATTTTAAAAGCTTTAACAGAATTTCAACAATTTTGAGAGGGATTTGAAAAGTTTCAATGGGAATGGGAAGAATTGGGACAAAAATTGGAAAATTTTTAAGGGACTTTGAAAAAATTTCAACTGGAATTTTAGCCATTTTTTACGTGAAATTGTAAACATGTGGCCATGGATTTTGAAAATTCTAGAGAGAATTTTAAAAGCTTCAACAGAATTTCAACAATTTTGAGAGGGATTTGAAAAGTTTCAATGGGAATGGGAAGAATTGGGACAAAATTGGAAAATTTTTAAGGGACTTTGAAAAAATTTCAACTGGAATTTTAGCCATTTTTTGACGTGAAATTGTAAACATGTGGCCATGGATTTTGAAAATTCTAGAGAGAATTTTAAAAGCTTCAAGAGAATTTCAACAATTTTGAGAGGGATTTGAAAAGTTTCAATGGGAATGGGAAGAATTGGGACAAAAATTGGAAAATTTTTAAGGGACTTTGAAAAAATTTCAACTGGAATTTTAGCCATTTTTTTATGTGAAATTGTAAACATGTGGCCATGGATTTTGAAAATTCTAGAGAGAATTTTAAAAGCTTCAAGAGAATTTCAACAATTTTGAGAGGGATTTGAAAAGTTTCAATGGGAATGGGAAGAATTGGGACAAAAATTGGAAAATTTTTAAGGGACTTTGAAAAAATTTCAACTGGAATTTTAGCCATTTTTTTATGTGAAATTGTAAACATGTGGCCATGGATTTTGAAAATTCTAGAGAGAATTTTAAAAGCTTCAAGAGAATTTCAACAATTTTGAGAGGGATTTGAAAGTTTCAATGGGAATGGGAAGAATTGGGACAAAAATTGGAAAATTTTTAAGGGACTTTGAAAAAATTTCAACTGGAATTTTAGCCATTTTTTATGTGAAATTGTAAACATGTGGCCATGGATTTTGAAAATTCTAGAGAGAATTTTAAAAGCTTCAAGAGAATTTCAACAATTTTGAGAGGGATTTGAAAAGTTTCAATGGGAATGGGAAGAATTGGGACAAAAATTGGAAAATTTTTAAGGGACTTTGAAAAAATTTCAACTGGAATTTTAGCAATTTTTTGACGTGAAATTGTAAACATGTGCCCATGGATTTTGAAAATTCTAGAGAGAATTTTAAAAGCTTCAAGAGAATTTCAACAATTTTGAGAGGGATTTGAAAAGTTTCAATGGGAATGGGAAGAATTGGGACAAAAATTGGAAAATTTTTAAGGGACTTTGAAAAAATTTCAACTGGAATTTTAGCCATTTTTTTATGTGAAATTGTAAACATGTGGACATGGATTTTGAAAATTCTAGAGAGAATTTTAAAAGCTTCAACAGAATTTCAACAATTTTGAGAGGGATTTGAAAAGTTTCAATGGGAATGGGAAGAATTGGGACAAAAATTGGAAAATTTTTAAGGGACTTTGAAAAAATTTCAGCTGGAATTTTAGCCATTTTTTGACGTGAAATTGTAAACATGTGGACATGGATTTTGAAAATTCTAGAGAGAATTTTAAAAGCTTTAACAGAATTTCAACAATTTTGAGAGGGATTTGAAAAGTTTCAATGGGAATGGGAAGAATTGGGACAAAAATTGGAAAATTTTTAAGGGACTTTGAAAAAATTTCAACTGGAATTTTAGCCATTTTTTACGTGAAATTGTAAACATGTGGCCATGGATTTTGAAAATTCTAGAGAGAATTTTAAAAGCTTCAAGAGAATTTCAACAATTTTGAGAGGGATTTGAAAAGTTTCAATGGGAATGGGAAGAATTGGGACAAAAATTGGAAAATTTTTAAGGGACTTTGAAAAATTTCAACTGGAATTTTAGCAATTTTTTGACGTGAAATTGTAAACATGTGGCCATGGATTTTGAAAATTCTAGAGAGAATTTTAAAAGCTTCAAGAGAATTTCAACAATTTGAGAGGGATTTGAAAAGTTTCAATGGGAATGGGAAGAATTGGGACAAAAATTGGAAAATTTTTAAGGGACTTTGAAAAAATTTCAGCTGGAATTTTAGCAATTTTTTTACGTGAAATTGTAAACATGTGGCCATGGATTTTGAAAATTCTAGAGAGAATTTTAAAAGCTTCAACAGAATTTCAACAATTTTGAGAGGGATTTGAAAAGTTTCAATGGGAATGGGAAGAATTGGGACAAAAATTGGAAAATTTTTAAGGGACTTTGAAAAATTTCAACTGGAATTTTAGCCATTTTTTGACGTGAAATTGTAAACATGTGGCCATGGATTTTGAAAATTCTAGAGAGAATTTTAAAAGCTTCAACAGAATTTCAACAATTTTGAGAGGGATTTGAAAAGTTTCAATGGGAATGGGAAGAATTGGGACAAAAATTGGAAAATTTTTAAGGGACTTTGAAAAAATTTCCACTGGAATTTTAGCCATTTTTTGACGTGAAATTGTAAACATGTGCCCATGGATTTTGAAAATTCTAGAGAGAATTTTAAAAGCTTCAAGAGAATTTCAACAATTTTGAGAGGGATTTGAAAAGTTTCAATGGGAATGGGAAGAATTGGGACAAAAATTGGAAAATTTTTAAGGGACTTTGAAAAAATTTCAACTGGAATTTTAGCCATTTTTTTACGTGAAATTGTAAACATGTGCCCATGGATTTTGAAAATTCTAGAGAGAATTTTAAAAGCTTCAAGAGAATTTCAACAATTTTGAGAGGGATTTGAAAAGTTTCAATGGGAATGGGAAGAATTGGGACAAAAATTGGAAAATTTTTAAGGGACTTTGAAAAAATTTCAGCTGGAATTTTAGCAATTTTTTGACGTGAAATTGTAAACATGTGGACATGGATTTTGAAAATTCTAGAGAGAATTTTAAAAGCTTTAACAGAATTTCAACAATTTTGAGAGGGATTTGAAAAGTTTCAATGGGAATGGGAAGAATTGGGACAAAAATTGGAAAATTTTTAAGGGACTTTGAAAAAATTTCAACTGGAATTTTAGCCATTTTTTACGTGAAATTGTAAACATGTGGCCATGGATTTTGAAAATTCTAGAGAGAATTTTAAAAGCTTCAACAGAATTTCAACAATTTTGAGAGGGATTTGAAAAGTTTCAATGGGAATGGGAAGAATTGGGACAAAAATTGGAAAATTTTTTAAGGGACTTTGAAAAAATTTCAACTGGAATTTTAGCAATTTTTTGACGTGAAATTGTAAACATGTGCCCATGGATTTTGAAAATTCTAGAGAGAATTTTAAAAGCTTCAAGAGAATTTCAACAATTTTGAGAGGGATTTGAAAAGTTTCAATGGGAATGGGAAGAATTGGGACAAAAATTGGAAAATTTTTAAGGGACTTTGAAAAAATTTCAGCTGGAATTTTAGCAATTTTTTTACGTGAAATTGTAAACATGTGGACATGGATTTTGAAAATTCTAGAGAGAATTTTAAAAGCTTTAACAGAATTTCAACAATTTTGAGAGGGATTTGAAAAGTTTCAATGGGAATGGGAAGAATTGGGACAAAAATTGGAAAATTTTTAAGGGACTTTGAAAAAATTTCAACTGGAATTTTAGCCATTTTTTGACGTGAAATTGTAAACATGTGGCCATGGATTTTGAAAATTCTAGAGAGAATTTTAAAAGCTTCAAGAGAATTTCAACAATTTTGAGAGGGATTTGAAAAGTTTCAATGGGAATGGGAAGAATTGGGACAAAAATTGGAAAATTTTTAAGGGACTTTGAAAAAATTTCAACTGGAATTTTAGCCATTTTTTGACGTGAAATTGTAAACATGTGGCCATGGATTTTGAAAATTCTAGAGAGAATTTTAAAAGCTTCAACAGAATTTCAACAATTTTGAGAGGGATTTGAAAAGTTTCAATGGGAATGGGAAGAATTGGGACAAAATTTGGAAAATTTTAAGGGACTTTGAAAAAATTTCAACTGGAATTTTAGCCATTTTTTGACGTGAAATTGTAAACATGTGGACATGGATTTTGAAAATTCTAGAGAGAATTTTAAAAGCTTCAACAGAATTTCAACCATTTTGAGAGGGATTTGAAAAGTTTCAATGGGAATGGGAAGAATTGGGACAAAAATTGGAAAATTTTTAAGGGACTTTGAAAAAATTTCAACTGGAATTTTAGCCATTTTTTTATGTGAAATTGTAAACATGTGGACATGGATTTTGAAAATTCTAGAGAGAATTTTAAAAGCTTTAACAGAATTTCAACAGTTTTGAGAGGGATTTGAAAAGTTTCAATGGGAATGGGAAGAATTGGGACAAAAATTGGAAAATTTTAAGGGACTTTGAAAAAATTTCAACTGGAATTTTAGCAATTTTTTGACGTGAAATTGTAAACATGTGCCCATGGATTTTGAAAATTCTAGAGAGAATTTTAAAAGCTTCAAGAGAATTTCAACAATTTTGAGAGGGATTTGAAAAGTTTCAATGGGAATGGGAAGAATTGGGACAAAAATTGGAAAATTTTTAAGGGACTTTGAAAAAATTTCAACTGGAATTTTAGCCATTTTTTGACGTGAAATTGTAAACATGTGGACATGGATTTTGAAAATTCTAGAGAGAATTTTAAAAGCTTTAACAGAATTTCAACAATTTTGAGAGGGATTTGAAAAGTTTCAATGGGAATGGGAAGAATTGGGACAAAAATTGGAAAATTTTTAAGGGACTTTGAAAAAATTTCAACTGGAATTTTAGCCATTTTTTGACGTGAAATTGTAAACATGTGGCCATGGATTTTGAAAATTCTAGAGAGAATTTTAAAAGCTTCAAGAGAATTTCAACAATTTTGAGAGGGATTTGAAAAGTTTCAATGGGAATGGGAAGAATTGGGACAAAAATTGGAAAATTTTTAAGGGACTTTGAAAAAATTTCAACTGGAATTTTAGCCATTTTTTGACGTGAAATTGTAAACATGTGGCCATGGATTTTGAAAATTCTAGAGAGAATTTTAAAAGCTTCAACAGAATTTCAACAATTTTGAGAGGGATTTGAAAAGTTTCAATGGGAATGGGAAGAATTGGGACAAAATTTGGAAAATTTTTAAGGACTTTGAAAAAATTTCAACTGGAATTTTAGCCATTTTTTGACGTGAAATTGTAAACATGTGGACATGGATTTTGAAAATTCTAGAGAGAATTTTAAAAGCTTCAACAGAATTTCAACCATTTTGAGAGGGATTTGAAAAGTTTCAATGGGAATGGGAAGAATTGGGACAAAAATTGGAAAATTTTTAAGGGACTTTGAAAAAATTTCAACTGGAATTTTAGCCATTTTTTTATGTGAAATTGTAAACATGTGGACATGGATTTTGAAAATTCTAGAGAGAATTTTAAAAGCTTTAACAGAATTTCAACAGTTTTGAGAGGGATTTGAAAAGTTTCAATGGGAATGGGAAGAATTGGGACAAAAATTGGAAAATTTTTAAGGGACTTTGAAAAAATTTCAACTGGAATTTTAGCCATTTTTTGACGTGAAATTGTAAACATGTGCCCATGGATTTTGAAAATTCTAGAGAGAATTTTAAAAGCTTCAAGAGAATTTCAACAATTTTGAGAGGGATTTGAAAAGTTTCAATGGGAATGGGAAGAATTGGGACAAAAATTGGAAAATTTTTAAGGGACTTTGAAAAAATTTCAACTGGAATTTTAGCCATTTTTTGACGTGAAATTGTAAACATGTGGACATGGATTTTGAAAATTCTAGAGAGAATTTTAAAAGCTTTAACAGAATTTCAACAATTTTGAGAGGGATTTGAAAAGTTTCAATGGGAATGGGAAGAATTGGGACAAAAATTGGAAAATTTTTAAGGGACTTTGAAAAAATTTCAACTGGAATTTTAGCCATTTTTTGACGTGAAATTGTAAACATGTGGCCATGGATTTTGAAAATTCTAGAGAGAATTTTAAAAGCTTCAAGAGAATTTCAACAATTTTGAGAGGGATTTGAAAAGTTTCAATGGGAATGGGAAGAATTGGGACAAAAATTGGAAAATTTTTAAGGGACTTTGAAAAAATTTCAACTGGAATTTTAGCCATTTTTTGACGTGAAATTGTAAACATGTGGCCATGGATTTTGAAAATTCTAGAGAGAATTTTAAAAGCTTCAACAGAATTTCAACAATTTTGAGAGGGATTTGAAAAGTTTCAATGGGAATGGGAAGAATTGGGACAAAATTTGGAAAATTTTTAAGGGACTTTGAAAAATTTCAACTGGAATTTTAGCCATTTTTTGACGTGAAATTGTAAACATGTGGACATGGATTTTGAAAATTATAGAGAGAATTTTAAAAGCTTCAACAGAATTTCAACAATTTTGAGAGGGATTTGAAAAGTTTCAATGGGAATGGGAAGAATTGGGACAAAAATTGGAAAATTTTTAAGGGACTTTGAAAAAATTTCAACTGGAATTTTAGCCATTTTTTTATGTGAAATTGTAAACATGTGGACATGGATTTTGAAAATTCTAGAGAGAATTTTAAAAGCTTTAACAGAATTTCAACAGTTTTGAGAGGGATTTGAAAAGTTTCAATGGGAATGGGAAGAATTGGGACAAAAATTGGAAAATTTTTAAGGGACTTTGAAAAAATTTCCACTGGAATTTTAGCCATTTTTTGACGTGAAATTGTAAACATGTGGCCATGGATTTTGAAAATTCTAGAGAGAATTTTAAAAGCTTCAAGAGAATTTCAACAATTTTGAGAGGGATTTGAAAAGTTTCAATGGGAATGGGAAGAATTGGGACAAAAATTGGAAAATTTTTAAGGGACTTTGAAAAAATTTCAACTGGAATTTTAGCCATTTTTTGACGTGAAATTGTAAATATGTGGACATGGATTTTGAAAATTCAAGAGAGAATTTTAAAAGCTTCAACAGAATTTCAACAATTTTGAGAGGGATTTGAAAAGTTTCAATGGGAATGGGAAGAATTGGGACAAAAATTGGAAAATTTTTAAGGGACTTTGAAAAAATTTCAACTGGAATTTTAGCCATTTTTTGACGTGAAATTGTAAACATGTGGCCATGGATTTTGAAAATTCTAGAGAGAATTTTAAAAGCTTCAAGAGAATTTCAACAATTTTGAGAGGGATTTGAAAAGTTTCAATGGGAATGGGAAGAATTGGGACAAAAATTGGAAAATTTTTAAGG
>NW_028115298.1:0-34630 GCF_964273445.1 Streptopelia decaocto | reverse complement strand
GATTTGAAAAGTTTCAATGGGAATGGGAAGAATTGGGACAAAAATTGGAAAATTTTTAAGGGACTTTGAAAAAATTTCAACTGGAATTTTAGCCATTTTTTGACGTGAAATTGTAAACATGTGGCCATGGATTTTGAAAATTCTAGAGAGAATTTTAAAAGCTTCAACAGGATTTCAACAATTTTGAGAGGGATTTGAAAAGTTTCAATGGGAATGGGAAGAATTGGGACAAAAATTGGAAAATTTTTAAGGGACTTTGAAAAAATTTCAACTGGAATTTTAGCAATTTTTTAATGTGAAATTGTAAACATGTGGCCATGGATTTTGAAAATTCTAGAGAGAATTTTAAAAGCTTCAAGAGAATTTCAACAATTTTGAGAGGGATTTGAAAAGTTTCAATGGGAATGGGAAGAATTGGGACAAAAATTGGAAAATTTTTAAGGGACTTTGAAAAAATTTCAACTGGAATTTTAGCCATTTTTTGACGTGAAATTGTAAACATGTGGCCATGGATTTTGAAAATTCTAGAGAGAATTTTAAAAGCTTCAAGAGAATTTCAACAATTTGGAGAGGGATTTGAAAAGTTTCAATGGGAATGGGAAGAATTGGGACAAAAATTGGAAAATTTTTAAGGGACTTGGAAAAAATTTCAACTGGAATTTTAGCCATTTTTTGACGTGAAATTGTAAACATGTGGCCATGGATTTTGAAAATTCTAGAGAGAATTTTAAAAGCTTCAAGAGAATTTCAACAATTTTGAGAGGGATTTGAAAAGTTTCAATGGGAATGGGAAGAATTGGGACAAAAATTGGAAAATTTTTAAGGGACTTTGAAAAAATTTCAACTGGAATTTTAGCCATTTTTTGACATGAAATTGTAAACATGTGGCCATGGATTTTGAAAATTCTAGAGAGAATTTTAAAAGCTTCAAGAGAATTTCAACAATTTGGAGAGGGATTTGAAAAGTTTCAATGGGAATGGGAAGAATTGGGACAAAAATTGGAAAATTTTTAAGGGACTTTGAAAAAATTTCAACTGGAATTTTAGCCATTTTTTTATGTGAAATTGTAAACATGTGGCCATGGATTTTGAAAATTCTAGAGAGAATTTTAAAAGCTTCAAGAGAATTTCAACAATTTTGAGAGGGATTTGAAAAGTTTCAACGGGAATGGGAAGAATTGGGACAAAAATTGGAAAATTTTGAAGGGACTTTGAAAAAATTTCAACTGGAATTTTAGCCATTTTTTGACGTGAAATTGTAAACATGTGGCCATGGATTTTGAAAATTCTAGAGAGAATTTTAAAAGCTTCAAGAGAATTTCAACAATTTTGAGAGGGATTTGCAAAGTTTCAATGGGAATGGGAAGAATTGGGACAAAAATTGGAAAATTTTTAAGGGACTTTGAAAAAATTACAACTGGAATTTTAGCCATTATTTTATGTGAAATTGTAAACATGTGGACATGGATTTTGAAAATTCTAGAGAGAATTTTAAAAGCTTCAAGAGAATTTCAACAATTTTTAGAGGGATTTGAAAAGTTTCAATGGGAATGGGAAGAATTGGGACAAAAATTGGAAAATTTTTAAGGGACTTTGAAAAAATTTCAACTGGAATTTTAGCCATTTTTTGACGTGAAATTGTAAACATGTGGCCATGGATTTTGAAAATTCTAGAGAGAATTTTAAAAGCTTCAAGAGAATTTCAACAATTTTGAGAGGGATTTGAAAAGTTTCAATGGGAATGGGAAGAATTGGGACAAAAATTGGAAAATTTTTAAGGGACTTTGAAAAAATTTCAACTGGAATTTTAGCAATATTTTTATGTGAAATTGTAAACATGTGGACATGGATTTTGAAAATTCTAGAGAGAATTTTAAAAGCTTCAAGAGAATTTCAACAATTTTGAGAGGGATTTGAAAAGTTTCAATGGGAATGGGAAGAATTGGGACAAAAATTGGAAAATTTTTAAGGGACTTTGAAAAAATTTCAACTGGAATTTTAGCCATTTTTTGACGTGAAATTGTAAACATGTGGCCATGGATTTTGAAAATTCTAGGGAGAATTTTAAAAGCTTCAAGAGAATTTCAACAATTTTGAGAGGGATTTGAAAAGTTTCAATGGGAATGGGAAGAATTGGGACAAAAATTGGAAAATTTTTAAGGGACTTTGAAAAAATTTCAACTGGAATTTTAGCCATTTTTTTATGTGAAATTGTAAACATGTGGCCATGGATTTTGAAAATTCTAGAGAGAATTTTAAAAGCTTCAAGAGAATTTCAACAATTTTGAGAGGGATTTGAAAAGTTTCAATGGGAATGGGAAGAATTGGGACAAAAATTGGAAAATTTTTAAGGGACTTTGAAAAAATTTCAACTGGAATTTTAGCCATTTTTTGACGTGAAATTGTAAACATGTGGCCATGGATTTTGAAAATTCTAGAGAGAATTTTAAAAGCTTCAAGAGAATTTCAACAATTTTGAGAGGGATTTGCAAAGTTTCAATGGGAATGGGAAGAATTGGGACAAAAATTGGAAAATTTTTAAGGGACTTTGAAAAAATTACAACTGGAATTTTAGCCATTATTTTATGTGAAATTGTAAACATGTGGCCATGGATTTTGAAAATTCTAGAGAGAATTTTAAAAGCTTCAAGAGAATTTCAACAATTTTGAGAGGGATTTGAAAAGTTTCAATGGGAATGGGAAGAATTGGGACAAAAATTGGAAAATTTTTAAGGGACTTTGAAAAAATTTCAACTGGAATTTTAGCCATTTTTTGACGTGAAATTGTAAACATGTGGCCATGGATTTTGAAAATTCTAGAGAGAATTTTAAAAGCTTCAAGAGAATTTCAACAATTTTGAGAGGGATTTGAAAAGTTTCAATGGGAATGGGAAGAATTGGGACAAAAATTGGAAAATTTTTAAGGGACTTTGAAAAAATTTCAACTGGAATTTTAGCAATATTTTTATGTGAAATTGTAAACATGTGGCCATGAATTTTGAAAATTCTAGAGAGAATTTTAAAAGCTTCAAGAGAATTTCAACAATTTTGAGAGGGATTTGAAAAGTTTCAATGGGAATGGGAAGAATTGGGACAAAAATTGGAAAATTTTTAAGGGACTTTGAAAAAATTTCAACTGGAATTTTAGCCATTTTTTGACGTGAAATTGTAAACATGTGGCCATGGATTTTGAAAATTCTAGAGAGAATTTTAAAAGCTTCAACAGAATTTCAACAATTTTGAGAGGGATTTGAAAAGTTTCAATGGGAATGGGAAGAATTGGGACAAAAATTGGAAAATTTTTAAGGGACTTTGAAAAAATTTCAACTGGAATTTTAGCCATTTTTTTATGTGAAATTGTAAACATGTGGACATGGATTTTGAAATTTCTAGAGAGAATTTTAAAAGCTTCAACAGAATTTCAACAATTTTGAGAGGGATTTGAAAAGTTTCAATGGGAATGGGAAGAATTGGGACAAAAATTGGAAAATTTTTAAGGGACTTTGAAAAAATTTCAACTGGAATTTTAGCCATTTTTTTATGTGAAATTGTAAACATGTGGCCATGGATTTTGAAAATTCTAGAGAGATTTTTAAAAGCTTCAACAGGATTTCAACAATTTTGAGAGGGATTTGAAAAGTTTCAATGGGAATGGGAAGAATTGGGACAAAAATTGGAAAATTTTTAAGGGACTTTGAAAAAATTTCAACTGGAATTTTAGCAATTTTTTAATGTGAAATTGTAAACATGTGGACATGGATTTTGAAAATTCTAGAGAGAATTTTAAAAGCTTCAAGAGAATTTCAACAATTTGGAGAGGGATTTGAAAAGTTTCAATGGGAATGGGAAGAATTGGGACAAAAATTGGAAAATTTTTAAGGGACTTTGAAAAAATTTCAACTGGAATTTTAGCAATTTTTTGACGTGAAATTGTAAACATGTGGCCATGGATTTTGAAAATTCTAGAGAGAATTTTAAAAGCTTCAACAGAATTTCAACAATTTTGAGAGGGATTTGAAAAGTTTCAATGGGAATGGGAAGAATTGGGACAAAAATTGGAAAATTTTTAAGGGACTTTGAAAAAATTTCAACTGGAATTTTAGCCATTTTTTTATGTGAAATTGTAAACATGTGGACATGGATTTTGAAATTTCTAGAGAGAATTTTAAAAGCTTCAACAGAATTTCAACAATTTTGAGAGGGATTTGAAAAGTTTCAATGGGAATGGGAAGAATTGGGACAAAAATTGGAAAATTTTTAAGGGACTTTGAAAAAATTTCAACTGGAATTTTAGCCATTTTTTTATGTGAAATTGTAAACATGTGGCCATGGATTTTGAAAATTCTAGAGAGATTTTTAAAAGCTTCAACAGGATTTCAACAATTTTGAGAGGGATTTGAAAAGTTTCAATGGGAATGGGAAGAATTGGGACAAAAATTGGAAAATTTTTAAGGGACTTTGAAAAAATTTCAACTGGAATTTTAGCAATTGTTTAATGTGAAATTGTAAACATGTGGACATGGATTTTGAAAATTCTAGAGAGAATTTTAAAAGCTTCAAGAGAATTTCAACAATTTGGAGAGGGATTTGAAAAGTTTCAATGGGAATGGGAAGAATTGGGACAAAAATTGGAAAATTTTTAAGGGACTTTGAAAAAATTTCAACTGGAATTTTAGCCATTTTTTGACGTGAAATTGTAAACATGTGGACATGGATTTTGAAAATTCTAGAGAGATTTTTAAAAGCTTCAAGAGAATTTCAACAATTTTGAGAGGGATTTGCAAAGTTTCAATGGGAATGGGAAGAATTGGGACAAAAATTGGAAAATTTTTCAGGGACTTTGAAAAAATTTCAACTGGAATTTTAGCCATTTTTTGACGTGGAATTGTAAACATGTGGCCATGGATTTTGAAAATTCTAGAGAGAATTTTAAAAGCTTCAAGAGAATTTCAACAATTTTGAGAGGGATTTGAAAAGTTTCAATGGGAATGGGAAGAATTGGGACAAAAATTGGAAAATTTTTAAGGGACTTTGAAAAAATTTCAACTGGAATTTTAGCCATTTTTTGACATGAAATTGTAAACATGTGGCCATGGATTTTGAAAATTCTAGAGAGAATTTTAAAAGCTTCAAGAGAATTTCAACAATTTGGAGAGGGATTTGAAAAGTTTCAATGGGAATGGGAAGAATTGGGACAAAAATTGGAAAATTTTTAAGGGACTTGGAAAAAATTTCAACTGGAATTTTAGCCATTTTTTTATGTGAAATTGTAAACATGTGGCCATGGATTTTGAAAATTCTAGAGAGAATTTTAAAAGCTTCAAGAGAATTTCAACAATTTTGAGAGGGATTTGAAAAGTTTCAACGGGAATGGGAAGAATTGGGACAAAAATTGGAAAATTTTGAAGGGACTTTGAAAAAATTTCAACTGGAATTTTAGCCATTTTTTGACGTGAAATTGTAAACATGTGGCCATGGATTTTGAAAATTCTAGAGAGAATTTTAAAAGCTTCAAGAGAATTTCAACAATTTTGAGAGGGATTTGCAAAGTTTCAATGGGAATGGGAAGAATTGGGACAAAAATTGGAAAATTTTTAAGGGACTTTGAAAAAATTACAACTGGAATTTTAGCCATTATTTTATGTGAAATTGTAAACATGTGGACATGGATTTTGAAAATTCTAGAGAGAATTTTAAAAGCTTCAAGAGAATTTCAACAATTTTGAGAGGGATTTGAAAAGTTTCAATGGGAATGGGAAGAATTGGGACAAAAATTGGAAAATTTTTAAGGGACTTTGAAAAAATTTCAACTGGAATTTTAGCCATTTTTTGACGTGAAATTGTAAACATGTGGCCATGGATTTTGAAAATTCTAGAGAGAATTTTAAAAGCTTCAAGAGAATTTCAACAATTTTGAGAGGGATTTGCAAAGTTTCAATGGGAATGGGAAGAATTGGGACAAAAATTGGAAAATTTTTAAGGGACTTTGAAAAAATTTCAACTGGAATTTTAGCAATTTTTTGACGTGAAATTGTAAACATGTGGACATGGATTTTGAAAATTCTAGAGAGAATTTTAAAAGCTTCAAGAGAATTTCAACAATTTTGAGAGGGATTTGAAAAGTTTCAATGGGAATGGGAAGAATTGGGACAAAAATTGGAAAATTTTTAAGGGACTTTGAAAAAATTTCAACTGGAATTTTAGCCATTTTTTGACGTGAAATTGTAAACATGTGGCCATGGATTTTGAAAATTCTAGAGAGAATTTTAAAAGCTTCAAGAGAATTTCAACAATTTTGAGAGGGATTTGAAAAGTTTCAATGGGAATGGGAAGAATTGGGACAAAAATTGGAAAATTTTTAAGGGACTTTGAAAAAATTTCAACTGGAATTTTAGCCATTTTTTTATGTGAAATTGTAAACATGTGGCCATGGATTTTGAAAATTCTAGAGAGAATTTTAAAAGCTTCAAGAGAATTTCAACAATTTTGAGAGGGATTTGAAAAGTTTCAATGGGAATGGGAAGAATTGGGACAAAAATTGGAAAATTTTTAAGGGACTTTGAAAAAATTTCAACTGGAATTTTAGCCATTTTTTGACGTGAAATTGTAAACATGTGGCCATGGATTTTGAAAATTCTAGAGAGAATTTTAAAAGCTTCAAGAGAATTTCAACAATTTTGAGAGGGATTTGCAAAGTTTCAATGGGAATGGGAAGAATTGGGACAAAAATTGGAAAATTTTTAAGGGACTTTGAAAAAATTACAACTGGAATTTTAGCCATTATTTTATGTGAAATTGTAAACATGTGGACATGGATTTTGAAAATTCTAGAGAGAATTTTAAAAGCTTCAAGAGAATTTCAACAATTTGGAGAGGGATTTGAAAAGTTTCAATGGGAATGGGAAGAATTGGGACAAAAATTGGAAAATTTTTAAGGGACTTTGAAAAAATTTCAACTGGAATTTTAGCCATTTTTTGACGTGAAATTGTAAACATGTGGCCATGGATTTTGAAAATTCTAGAGAGAATTTTAAAAGCTTCAAGAGAATTTCAACAATTTTGAGAGGGATTTGAAAAGTTTCAATGGGAATGGGAAGAATTGGGACAAAAATTGGAAAATTTTTAAGGGACTTTGAAAAAATTTCAACTGGAATTTTAGCAATATTTTTATGTGAAATTGTAAACATGTGGCCATGAATTTTGAAAATTCTAGAGAGAATTTTAAAAGCTTCAAGAGAATTTCAACAATTTTGAGAGGGATTTGAAAAGTTTCAATGGGAATGGGAAGAATTGGGACAAAAATTGGAAAATTTTTAAGGGACTTTAAAAAATTTCAACTGGAATTTTAGCAATTTTTTGACGTGAAATTGTAAACATGTGGCCATGGATTTTGAAAATTATAGAGAGAATTTTAAAAGCTTCAACAGAATTTCAACAATTTTGAGAGGGATTTGAAAAGTTTCAATGGGAATGGGAAGAATTGGGACAAAAATTGGAAAATTTTTAAGGGACTTTGAAAAAATTTCAACTGGAATTTTAGCCATTTTTTTATGTGAAATTGTAAACATGTGGACATGGATTTTGAAATTTCTAGAGAGAATTTTAAAAGCTTCAAGAGAATTTCAACAATTTGGAGAGGGATTTGAAAAGTTTCAATGGGAATGGGAAGAATTGGGACAAAAATTGGAAAATTTTTAAGGGACTTTGAAAAAATTTCAACTGGAATTTTAGCAATTTTTTGACGTGAAATTGTAAACATGTGGCCATGGATTTTGAAAATTCTAGAGAGAATTTTAAAAGCTTCAACAGAATTTCAACAATTTTGAGAGGGATTTGAAAAGTTTCAATGGGAATGGGAAGAATTGGGACAAAAATTGGAAAATTTTTAAGGGACTTTGAAAAAATTTCAACTGGAATTTTAGCCATTTTTTTATGTGAAATTGTAAACATGTGGACATGGATTTTGAAATTTCTAGAGAGAATTTTAAAAGCTTCAACAGAATTTCAACAATTTTGAGAGGGATTTGAAAAGTTTCAATGGGAATGGGAAGAATTGGGACAAAAATTGGAAAATTTTTAAGGGACTTTGAAAAAATTTCAACTGGAATTTTAGCCATTTTTTTATGTGAAATTGTAAACATGTGGCCATGGATTTTGAAAATTCTAGAGAGATTTTTAAAAGCTTCAACAGGATTTCAACAATTTTGAGAGGGATTTGAAAAGTTTCAATGGGAATGGGAAGAATTGGGACAAAAATTGGAAAATTTTTAAGGGACTTTGAAAAAATTTCAACTGGAATTTTAGCAATTGTTTAATGTGAAATTGTAAACATGTGGACATGGATTTTGAAAATTCTAGAGAGAATTTTAAAAGCTTCAAGAGAATTTCAACAATTTGGAGAGGGATTTGAAAAGTTTCAATGGGAATGGGAAGAATTGGGACAAAAATTGGAAAATTTTTAAGGGACTTTGAAAAAATTTCAACTGGAATTTTAGCCATTTTTTGACGTGAAATTGTAAACATGTGGACATGGATTTTGAAAATTCTAGAGAGAATTTTAAAAGCTTCAAGAGAATTTCAACAATTTTGAGAGGGATTTGAAAAGTTTCAATGGGAATGGGAAGAATTGGGACAAAAATTGGAAAATTTTTCAGGGACTTTGAAAAAATTTCAACTGGAATTTTAGCCATTTTTTGACGTGGAATTGTAAACATGTGGCCATGGATTTTGAAAATTCTAGAGAGAATTTTAAAAGCTTCAAGAGAATTTCAACAATTTTGAGAGGGATTTGAAAAGTTTCAACGGGAATGGGAAGAATTGGGACAAAAATTGGAAAATTTTTAAGGGACTTTGAAAAAATTTCAACTGGAATTTTAGCCATTTTTTGACGTGAAATTGTAAACATGTGGCCATGGATTTTGAAAATTCTAGAGAGAATTTTAAAAGCTTCAAGAGAATTTCAACAATTTTGAGAGGGATTTGCAAAGTTTCAATGGGAATGGGAAGAATTGGGACAAAAATTGGAAAATTTTTCAGGGACTTTGAAAAAATTACAACTGGAATTTTAGCCATTATTTTATGTGAAATTGTAAACATGTGGACATGGATTTTGAAAATTCTAGAGAGAATTTTAAAAGCTTCAAGAGAATTTCAACAATTTTTAGAGGGATTTGAAAAGTTTCAATGGGAATGGGAAGAATTGGGACAAAAATTGGAAAATTTTTAAGGGACTTTGAAAAAATTTCAACTGGAATTTTAGCCATTTTTTGACGTGAAATTGTAAACATGTGGCCATGGATTTTGAAAATTCTAGAGAGAATTTTAAAAGCTTCAAGAGAATTTCAACAATTTTGAGAGGGATTTGAAAAGTTTCAATGGGAATGGGAAGAATTGGGACAAAAATTGGAAAATTTTTAAGGGACTTTGAAAAAATTTCAACTGGAATTTTAGCAATTTTTTGACGTGAAATTGTAAACATGTGGACATGGATTTTGAAAATTCTAGAGAGAATTTTAAAAGCTTCAAGAGAATTTCTACAATTTTGAGAGGGATTTGAAAAGTTTCAATGGGAATGGGAAGAATTGGGACAAAAATTGGAAAATTTTTAAGGGACTTTGAAAAAATTTCAACTGGAATTTTAGCCATTTTTTGACGTGAAATTGTAAACATGTGGCCATGGATTTTGAAAATTCTAGAGAGAATTTTAAAAGCTTCAAGAGAATTTCAACAATTTTGAGAGGGATTTGAAAAGTTTCAATGGGAATGGGAAGAATTGGGACAAAAATTGGAAAATTTTTAAGGGACTTTGAAAAAATTTCAACTGGAATTTTAGCCATTTTTTTATGTGAAATTGTAAACATGTGGCCATGGATTTTGAAAATTCTAGAGAGAATTTTAAAAGCTTCAAGAGAATTTCAACAATTTTGAGAGGGATTTGAAAAGTTTCAATGGGAATGGGAAGAATTGGGACAAAAATTGGAAAATTTTTAAGGGACTTTGAAAAAATTTCAACTGGAATTTTAGCCATTTTTTGACGTGAAATTGTAAACATGTGGCCATGGATTTTGAAAATTCTAGAGAGAATTTTAAAAGCTTCAAGAGAATTTCAACAATTTTGAGAGGGATTTGCAAAGTTTCAATGGGAATGGGAAGAATTGGGACAAAAATTGGAAAATTTTTAAGGGACTTTGAAAAAATTTCAACTGGAATTTTAGCAATTTTTTGACGTGAAATTGTAAACATGTGGACATGGATTTTGAAAATTCTAGAGAGAATTTTAAAAGCTTCAAGAGAATTTCAACAATTTTGAGAGGGATTTGAAAAGTTTCAATGGGAATGGGAAGAATTGGGACAAAAATTGGAAAATTTTTAAGGGACTTTGAAAAAATTTCAACTGGAATTTTAGCCATTTTTTGACGTGAAATTGTAAACATGTGGCCATGGATTTTGAAAATTCTAGAGAGAATTTTAAAAGCTTCAAGAGAATTTCAACAATTTTGAGAGGGATTTGAAAAGTTTCAATGGGAATGGGAAGAATTGGGACAAAAATTGGAAAATTTTTAAGGGACTTTGAAAAAATTTCAACTGGAATTTTAGCCATTTTTTTATGTGAAATTGTAAACATGTGGCCATGGATTTTGAAAATTCTAGAGAGAATTTTAAAAGCTTCAAGAGAATTTCAACAATTTTGAGAGGGATTTGAAAAGTTTCAATGGGAATGGGAAGAATTGGGACAAAAATTGGAAAATTTTTAAGGGACTTTGAAAAAATTTCAACTGGAATTTTAGCCATTTTTTGACGTGAAATTGTAAACATGTGGCCATGGATTTTGAAAATTCTAGAGAGAATTTTAAAAGCTTCAAGAGAATTTCAACAATTTTGAGAGGGATTTGCAAAGTTTCAATGGGAATGGGAAGAATTGGGACAAAAATTGGAAAATTTTTAAGGGACTTTGAAAAAATTACAACTGGAATTTTAGCCATTATTTTATGTGAAATTGTAAACATGTGGACATGGATTTTGAAAATTCTAGAGAGAATTTTAAAAGCTTCAAGAGAATTTCAACAATTTGGAGAGGGATTTGAAAAGTTTCAATGGGAATGGGAAGAATTGGGACAAAAATTGGAAAATTTTTAAGGGACTTTGAAAAAATTTCAACTGGAATTTTAGCCATTTTTTGACGTGAAATTGTAAACATGTGGACATGGATTTTGAAAATTCTAGAGAGAATTTTAAAAGCTTCAACAGAATTTCAACAATTTTGAGAGGGATTTGAAAAGTTTCAATGGGAATGGGAAGAATTGGGACAAAAATTGGAAAATTTTTAAGGGACTTTGAAAAAATTTCAACTGGAATTTTAGCCATTTTTTTATGTGAAATTGTAAACATGTGGACATGGATTTTGAAATTTCTAGAGAGAATTTTAAAAGCTTCAACAGAATTTCAACAATTTTGAGAGGGATTTGAAAAGTTTCAATGGGAATGGGAAGAATTGGGACAAAAATTGGAAAATTTTTAAGGGACTTTGAAAAAATTTCAACTGGAATTTTAGCCATTTTTTTATGTGAAATTGTAAACATGTGGCCATGGATTTTGAAAATTCTAGAGAGATTTTTAAAAGCTTCAACAGGATTTCAACAATTTTGAGAGGGATTTGAAAAGTTTCAATGGGAATGGGAAGAATTGGGACAAAAATTGGAAAATTTTTAAGGGACTTTGAAAAAATTTCAACTGGAATTTTAGCCATTTTTTTATGTGAAATTGTAAACATGTGGCCATGGATTTTGAAAATTCTAGAGAGAATTTTAAAAGCTTCAAGAGAATTTCAACAATTTTGAGAGGGATTTGAAAAGTTTCAACGGGAATGGGAAGAATTGGGACAAAAATTGGAAAATTTTGAAGGGACTTTGAAAAAATTTCAACTGGAATTTTAGCCATTTTTTGACGTGAAATTGTAAACATGTGGCCATGGATTTTGAAAATTCTAGAGAGAATTTTAAAAGCTTCAAGAGAATTTCAACAATTTTGAGAGGGATTTGCAAAGTTTCAATGGGAATGGGAAGAATTGGGACAAAAATTGGAAAATTTTTAAGGGACTTTGAAAAAATTACAACTGGAATTTTAGCCATTATTTTATGTGAAATTGTAAACATGTGGACATGGATTTTGAAAATTCTAGAGAGAATTTTAAAAGCTTCAAGAGAATTTCAACAATTTTTAGAGGGATTTGAAAAGTTTCAATGGGAATGGGAAGAATTGGGACAAAAATTGGAAAATTTTTAAGGGACTTTGAAAAAATTTCAACTGGAATTTTAGCCATTTTTTGACGTGAAATTGTAAACATGTGGCCATGGATTTTGAAAATTCTAGAGAGAATTTTAAAAGCTTCAAGAGAATTTCAACAATTTTGAGAGGGATTTGAAAAGTTTCAATGGGAATGGGAAGAATTGGGACAAAAATTGGAAAATTTTTAAGGGACTTTGAAAAAATTTCAACTGGAATTTTAGCCATTTTTTGACGTGAAATTGTAAACATGTGGACATGGATTTTGAAAATTCTAGAGAGAATTTTAAAAGCTTCAAGAGAATTTCTACAATTTTGAGAGGGATTTGAAAAGTTTCAATGGGAATGGGAAGAATTGGGACAAAAATTGGAAAATTTTTAAGGGACTTTGAAAAAATTTCAACTGGAATTTTAGCCATTTTTTGACGTGAAATTGTAAACATGTGGCCATGGATTTTGAAAATTCTAGAGAGAATTTTAAAAGCTTCAAGAGAATTTCAACAATTTTGAGAGGGATTTGAAAAGTTTCAATGGGAATGGGAAGAATTGGGACAAAAATTGGAAAATTTTTAAGGGACTTTGAAAAAATTTCAACTGGAATTTTAGCCATTTTTTTATGTGAAATTGTAAACATGTGGCCATGGATTTTGAAAATTCTAGAGAGAATTTTAAAAGCTTCAAGAGAATTTCAACAATTTTGAGAGGGATTTGAAAAGTTTCAATGGGAATGGGAAGAATTGGGACAAAAATTGGAAAATTTTTAAGGGACTTTGAAAAAATTTCAACTGGAATTTTAGCCATTTTTTGACGTGAAATTGTAAACATGTGGCCATGGATTTTGAAAATTCTAGAGAGAATTTTAAAAGCTTCAAGAGAATTTCAACAATTTTGAGAGGGATTTGCAAAGTTTCAATGGGAATGGGAAGAATTGGGACAAAAATTGGAAAATTTTTAAGGGACTTTGAAAAAATTACAACTGGAATTTTAGCCATTATTTTATGTGAAATTGTAAACATGTGGACATGGATTTTGAAAATTCTAGAGAGAATTTTAAAAGCTTCAAGAGAATTTCAACAATTTTGAGAGGGATTTGAAAAGTTTCAATGGGAATGGGAAGAATTGGGACAAAAATTGGAAAATTTTTAAGGGACTTTGAAAAAATTTCAACTGGAATTTTAGCAATTTTTTGACGTGAAATTGTAAACATGTGGCCATGGATTTTGAAAATTCTAGAGAGAATTTTAAAAGCTTCAACAGAATTTCAACAATTTTGAGAGGGATTTGAAAAGTTTCAATGGGAATGGGAAGAATTGGGACAAAAATTGGAAAATTTTTAAGGGACTTTGAAAAAATTTCAACTGGAATTTTAGCCATTTTTTTATGTGAAATTGTAAACATGTGGACATGGATTTTGAAATTTCTAGAGAGAATTTTAAAAGCTTCAACAGAATTTCAACAATTTTGAGAGGGATTTGAAAAGTTTCAATGGGAATGGGAAGAATTGGGACAAAAATTGGAAAATTTTTAAGGGACTTTGAAAAAATTTCAACTGGAATTTTAGCCATTTTTTTATGTGAAATTGTAAACATGTGGCCATGGATTTTGAAAATTCTAGAGAGATTTTTAAAAGCTTCAACAGGATTTCAACAATTTTGAGAGGGATTTGAAAAGTTTCAATGGGAATGGGAAGAATTGGGACAAAAATTGGAAAATTTTTAAGGGACTTTGAAAAAATTTCAACTGGAATTTTAGCAATTTTTTAATGTGAAATTGTAAACATGTGGACATGGATTTTGAAAATTCTAGAGAGAATTTTAAAAGCTTCAAGAGAATTTCAACAATTTGGAGAGGGATTTGAAAAGTTTCAATGGGAATGGGAAGAATTGGGACAAAAATTGGAAAATTTTTAAGGGACTTTGAAAAAATTTCAACTGGAATTTTAGCCATTTTTTGACGTGAAATTGTAAACATGTGGCCATGGATTTTGAAAATTCTAGAGAGAATTTTAAAAGCTTCAAGAGAATTTCAACAATTTTGAGAGGGATTTGCAAAGTTTCAATGGGAATGGGAAGAATTGGGACAAAAATTGGAAAATTTTTAAGGGACTTTGAAAAAATTACAACTGGAATTTTAGCCATTATTTTATGTGAAATTGTAAACATGTGGACATGGATTTTGAAAATTCTAGAGAGAATTTTAAAAGCTTCAAGAGAATTTCAACAATTTTGAGAGGGATTTGAAAAGTTTCAATGGGAATGGGAAGAATTGGGACAAAAATTGGAAAATTTTTCAGGGACTTTGAAAAAATTTCAACTGGAATTTTAGTCATTTTTTGACGTGAAATTGTAAACATGTGGCCATGGATTTTGAAAATTCTAGAGAGAATTTTAAAAGCTTCAACAGAATTTCAACAATTTTGAGAGGGATTTGAAAAGTTTCAATGGGAATGGGAAGAATTGGGACAAAAATTGGAAAATTTTTAAGGGACTTTGAAAAAATTTCAACTGGAATTTTAGCCATTTTTTTATGTGAAATTGTAAACATGTGGACATGGATTTTGAAATTTCTAGAGAGAATTTTAAAAGCTTCAACAGAATTTCAACAATTTTGAGAGGGATTTGAAAAGTTTCAATGGGAATGGGAAGAATTGGGACAAAAATTGGAAAATTTTTAAGGGACTTTGAAAAAATTTCAACTGGAATTTTAGCCATTTTTTTATGTGAAATTGTAAACATGTGGCCATGGATTTTGAAAATTCTAGAGAGATTTTTAAAAGCTTCAACAGGATTTCAACAATTTTGAGAGGGATTTGAAAAGTTTCAATGGGAATGGGAAGAATTGGGACAAAAATTGGAAAATTTTTAAGGGACTTTGAAAAAATTTCAACTGGAATTTTAGCAATTTTTTAATGTGAAATTGTAAACATGTGGACATGGATTTTGAAAATTCTAGAGAGAATTTTAAAAGCTTCAAGAGAATTTCAACAATTTGGAGAGGGATTTGAAAAGTTTCAATGGGAATGGGAAGAATTGGGACAAAAATTGGAAAATTTTTAAGGGACTTTGAAAAAATTTCAACTGGAATTTTAGCAATTTTTTGACGTGAAATTGTAAACATGTGGCCATGGATTTTGAAAATTCTAGAGAGAATTTTAAAAGCTTCAACAGAATTTCAACAATTTTGAGAGGGATTTGAAAAGTTTCAATGGGAATGGGAAGAATTGGGACAAAAATTGGAAAATTTTTAAGGGACTTTGAAAAAATTTCAACTGGAATTTTAGCCATTTTTTTATGTGAAATTGTAAACATGTGGACATGGATTTTGAAATTTCTAGAGAGAATTTTAAAAGCTTCAACAGAATTTCAACAATTTTGAGAGGGATTTGAAAAGTTTCAATGGGAATGGGAAGAATTGGGACAAAAATTGGAAAATTTTTAAGGGACTTTGAAAAAATTTCAACTGGAATTTTAGCCATTTTTTTATGTGAAATTGTAAACATGTGGCCATGGATTTTGAAAATTCTAGAGAGATTTTTAAAAGCTTCAACAGGATTTCAACAATTTTGAGAGGGATTTGAAAAGTTTCAATGGGAATGGGAAGAATTGGGACAAAAATTGGAAAATTTTTAAGGGACTTTGAAAAAATTTCAACTGGAATTTTAGCAATTGTTTAATGTGAAATTGTAAACATGTGGACATGGATTTTGAAAATTCTAGAGAGAATTTTAAAAGCTTCAAGAGAATTTCAACAATTTGGAGAGGGATTTGAAAAGTTTCAATGGGAATGGGAAGAATTGGGACAAAAATTGGAAAATTTTTAAGGGACTTTGAAAAAATTTCAACTGGAATTTTAGCCATTTTTTGACGTGAAATTGTAAACATGTGGACATGGATTTTGAAAATTCTAGAGAGAATTTTAAAAGCTTCAAGAGATTTTCAACAATTTTGAGAGGGATTTGAAAAGTTTCAATGGGAATGGGAAGAATTGGGACAAAAATTGGAAAATTTTTCAGGGACTTTGAAAAAATTTCAACTGGAATTTTAGCCATTTTTTGACGTGGAATTGTAAACATGTGGCCATGGATTTTGAAAATTCTAGAGAGAATTTTAAAAGCTTCAAGAGAATTTCAACAATTTTGAGAGGGATTTGAAAAGTTTCAATGGGAATGGGAAGAATTGGGACAAAAATTGGAAAATTTTTAAGGGACTTTGAAAAAATTTCAACTGGAATTTTAGCAATTTTTTTATGTGAAATTGTAAACATGTGGCCATGGATTTTGAAAATTCTAGAGAGAATTTTAAAAGCTTCAAGAGAATTTCAACAATTTGGAGAGGGATTTGAAAAGTTTCAATGGGAATGGGAAGAATTGGGACAAAAATTGGAAAATTTTTAAGGGACTTTGAAAAAATTTCAACTGGAATTTTAGCCATTTTTTGACGTGAAATTGTAAACATGTGGCCATGGATTTTGAAAATTCTAGAGAGAATTTTAAAAGCTTCAAGAGAATTTCAACAATTTTGAGAGGGATTTGAAAAGTTTCAATGGGAATGGGAAGAATTGGGACAAAAATTGGAAAATTTTTAAGGGACTTTGAAAAAATTTCAACTGGAATTTTAGCCATTTTTTGACGTGAAATTGTAAACATGTGGACATGGATTTTGAAAATTCTAGAGAGAATTTTAAAAGCTTCAACAGAATTTCAACAATTTTGAGAGGGATTTGCAAAGTTTCAATGGGAATGGGAAGAATTGGGACAAAAATTGGAAAATTTTTAAGGGACTTTGAAAAAATTTCAACTGGAATTTTAGCAATATTTTTATGTGAAATTGTAAACATGTGGCCATGGATTTTGAAAATTCTAGAGAGAATTTTAAAAGCTTCAAGAGAATTTCAACAATTTTGAGAGGGATTTGAAAAGTTTCAATGGGAATGGGAAGAATTGGGACAAAAATTGGAAAATTTTTAAGGGACTTTGAAAAAATTTCAACTGGAATTTTAGCCATTTTTTGACGTGAAATTGTAAACATGTGGACATGGATTTCGAAAATTCTAGAGAGAATTTTAAAAGCTTCAAGAGAATTTCAACAATTTTGAGAGGGATTTGCAAAGTTTCAATGGGAATTGGAAGAATTGGGACAAAAATTGGAAAATTTTTAAGGGACTTTGAAAAAATTTCAACTGGAATTTTAGCAATATTTTTATGTGAAATTGTAAACATGTGGCCATGGATTTTGAAAATTCTAGAGAGAATTTTAAAAGCTTCAAGAGAATTTCAACAATTTGGAGAGGGATTTGAAAAGTTTCAATGGGAATGGGAAGAATTGGGACAAAAATTGGAAAATTTTTAAGGGACTTTGAAAAAATTTCAACTGGAATTTTAGCATCTTTTTGATGTGAAATTGTAAACATGTGGCCATGGATTTTGAAAATTCTAGAGAGAATTTTAAAAGCTTCAAGAGAATTTCAACAATTTTGAGAGGGATTTGAAAAGTTTCAATGGGAATGGGAAGAATTGGGACAAAAATTGGAAAATTTTTAAGGGACTTTGAAAAAATTACAACTGGAATTTTAGCCATTATTTTATGTGAAATTGTAAACATGTGGACATGGATTTTGAAAATTCTAGAGAGAATTTTAAAAGCTTCAAGAGAATTTCAACAATTTTGAGAGGGATTTGAAAAGTTTCAATGGGAATGGGAAGAATTGGGACAAAAATTGGAAAATTTTTAAGGGACTTTGAAAAAATTTCAACTGGAATTTTAGCCATTTTTTACGTGAAATTGTAAACATGTGGACATGGATTTTGAAAATTCTAGAGAGAATTTTAAAAGCTTCAACAGAATTTCAACAATTTTGAGAGGGATTTGAAAAGTTTCAATGGGAATGGGAAGAATTGGGACAAAAATTGGAAAATTTTTAAGGGACTTTGAAAAAATTTCAACTGGAATTTTAGCAATATTTTTATGTGAAATTGTAAACATGTGGCCATGGATTTTGAAAATTCTAGAGAGAATTTTAAAAGCTTCAAGAGAATTTCAACAATTTTGAGAGGGATTTGAAAAGTTTCAATGGGAATGGGAAGAATTGGGACAAAAATTGGAAAATTTTTAAGGGACTTTGAAAAAATTTCAACCTGAATTTTAGCAATATTTTTATGTGAAATTGTAAACATGTGGCCATGAATTTTGAAAATTCTAGAGAGAATTTTAAAAGCTTCAACAGAATTTCAACAATTTTGAGAGGGATTTGAAAAGTTTCAATGGGAATGGGAAGAATTGGGACAAAAATTGGAAAATTTTTAAGGGACTTTGAAAAAATTTCAACTGGAATTTTAGCAATTTTTTGACGTGAAATTGTAAACATGTGGACATGGATTTTGAAAATTCTAGAGAGATTTTTAAAAGCTTCAAGAGAATTTCAACAATTTTGAGAGGGATTTGAAAAGTTTCAATGGGAATGGGAAGAATTGGGACAAAAATTGGAAAATTTTTAAGGGACTTTGAAAAAATTTCAACTGGAATTTTAGCCATTTTTTGACATGAAATTGTAAACATGTGGCCATGGATTTTGAAAATTCTAGAGAGAATTTTAAAAGCTTCAAGAGAATTTCAACAATTTGGAGAGGGATTTGAAAAGTTTCAATGGGAATGGGAAGAATTGGGACAAAAATTGGAAAATTTTTAAGGGACTTTGAAAAAATTTCAACTGGAATTTTAGCCATTTTTTGACGTGAAAATGTAAACATGTGGCCATGGATTTTGAAAATTCTAGAGAGAATTTTAAAAGCTTCAAGAGAATTTCAACAATTTTGAGAGGGATTTGAAAAGTTTCAATGGGAATGGGAAGAATTGGGACAAAAATTGGAAAATTTTTAAGGGACTTTGAAAAAATTTCAACTGGAATTTTAGCCATTTTTTGACGTGAAATTGTAAACATGTGGACATGGATTTCGAAAATTCTAGAGAGAATTTTAAAAGCTTCAAGAGAATTTCAACAATTTTGAGAGGGATTTGCAAAGTTTCAATGGGAATTGGAAGAATTGGGACAAAAATTGGAAAATTTTTAAGGGACTTTGAAAAAATTTCAACTGGAATTTTAGCAATATTTTTATGTGAAATTGTAAACATGTGGCCATGGATTTTGAAAATTCTAGAGAGAATTTTAAAAGCTTCAAGAGAATTTCAACAATTTGGAGAGGGATTTGAAAAGTTTCAATGGGAATGGGAAGAATTGGGACAAAAATTGGAAAATTTTTAAGGGACTTTGAAAAAATTTCAACTGGAATTTTAGCATCTTTTTGATGTGAAATTGTAAACATGTGGCCATGGATTTTGAAAATTCTAGAGAGAATTTTAAAAGCTTCAAGAGAATTTCAACAATTTTGAGAGGGATTTGAAAAGTTTCAATGGGAATGGGAAGAATTGGGACAAAAATTGGAAAATTTTTAAGGGACTTTGAAAAAATTACAACTGGAATTTTAGCCATTATTTTATGTGAAATTGTAAACATGTGGACATGGATTTTGAAAATTCTAGAGAGAATTTTAAAAGCTTCAAGAGAATTTCAACAATTTTGAGAGGGATTTGAAAAGTTTCAATGGGAATGGGAAGAATTGGGACAAAAATTGGAAAATTTTTAAGGGACTTTGAAAAAATTTCAACTGGAATTTTAGCCATTTTTTACGTGAAATTGTAAACATGTGGACATGGATTTTGAAAATTCTAGAGAGAATTTTAAAAGCTTCAACAGAATTTCAACAATTTTGAGAGGGATTTGAAAAGTTTCAATGGGAATGGGAAGAATTGGGACAAAAATTGGAAAATTTTTAAGGGACTTTGAAAAAATTTCAACTGGAATTTTAGCAATATTTTTATGTGAAATTGTAAACATGTGGCCATGGATTTTGAAAATTCTAGAGAGAATTTTAAAAGCTTCAAGAGAATTTCAACAATTTTGAGAGGGATTTGAAAAGTTTCAATGGGAATGGGAAGAATTGGGACAAAAATTGGAAAATTTTTAAGGGACTTTGAAAAAATTTCAACCTGAATTTTAGCAATATTTTTATGTGAAATTGTAAACATGTGGCCATGAATTTTGAAAATTCTAGAGAGAATTTTAAAAGCTTCAACAGAATTTCAACAATTTTGAGAGGGATTTGAAAAGTTTCAATGGGAATGGGAAGAATTGGGACAAAAATTGGAAAATTTTTAAGGGACTTTGAAAAAATTTCAACTGGAATTTTAGCAATTTTTTGACGTGAAATTGTAAACATGTGGACATGGATTTTGAAAATTCTAGAGAGATTTTTAAAAGCTTCAAGAGAATTTCAACAATTTTGAGAGGGATTTGAAAAGTTTCAATGGGAATGGGAAGAATTGGGACAAAAATTGGAAAATTTTTAAGGGACTTTGAAAAAATTTCAACTGGAATTTTAGCCATTTTTTGACATGAAATTGTAAACATGTGGCCATGGATTTTGAAAATTCTAGAGAGAATTTTAAAAGCTTCAAGAGAATTTCAACAATTTGGAGAGGGATTTGAAAAGTTTCAATGGGAATGGGAAGAATTGGGACAAAAATTGGAAAATTTTTAAGGGACTTTGAAAAAATTTCAACTGGAATTTTAGCCATTTTTTGACGTGAAAATGTAAACATGTGGCCATGGATTTTGAAAATTCTAGAGAGAATTTTAAAAGCTTCAAGAGAATTTCAACAATTTTGAGAGGGATTTGAAAAGTTTCAATGGGAATGGGAAGAATTGGGACAAAAATTGGAAAATTTTTAAGGGACTTTGAAAAAATTTCAACTGGAATTTTAGCCATTTTTTGACATGAAATTGTAAACATGTGGCCATGGATTTTGAAAATTCTAGAGAGAATTTTAAAAGCTTCAAGAGAATTTCAACAATTTTGAGAGGGATTTGAAAAGTTTCAATGGGAATGGGAAGAATTGGGACAAAAATTGGAAAATTTTTAAGGGACTTTGAAAAAATTTCAACTGGAATTTTAGCCATTTTTTGACGTGAAATTGTAAACATGTGGCCATGGATTTTGAAAATTCTAGAGAGAATTTTAAAAGCTTCAACAGAATTTCAACAATTTTGAGAGGGATTTGAAAAGTTTCAATGGGAATGGGAAGAATTGGGACAAAAATTGGAAAATTTTTCAGGGACTTTGAAAAAATTTCAACTGGAATTTTAGCCATTTTTTGACGTGAAATTGTAAACATGTGGACATAGATTTTGAAAATTCTAGAGAGAATTTTAAAAGCTTCAAGAGAATTTCAACAATTTGGAGAGGGATTTGAAAAGTTTCAATGGGAATGGGAAGAATTGGGACAAAAATTGGAAAATTTTTAAGGGACTTGGAAAAAATTTCAACTGGAATTTTAGCCATTTTTTGACGTGAAATTGTAAACATGTGGACATGGATTTTGAAAATTCTAGAGAGAATTTTAAAAGCTTCAAGAGAATTTCAACAATTTGGAGAGGGATTTGAAAAGTTTCAATGGGAATGGGAAGAATTGGGACAAAAATTGGAAAATTTTTCAGGGACTTTGAAAAAATTTCAACTGGAATTTTAGCCATTTTTTGACGTGAAATTGTAAACATGTGGACATGGATTTTGAAAATTCTAGAGAGAATTTTAAAAGCTTCAAGAGAATTTCAACAATTTGGAGAGGGATTTGCAAAGTTTCAATGGGAATTGGAAGAATTGGGACAAAAATTGGAAAATTTTTCAGGGACTTTGAAAAAATTTCAACTGGAATTTTAGCAATATTTTTATGTGAAATTGTAAACATGTGGACATGGATTTTGAAAATTCTAGAGAGAATTTTAAAAGCTTCAAGAGAATTTCAACAATTTTGAGAGGGATTTGAAAAGTTTCAATGGGAATGGGAAGAATTGGGACAAAAATTGGAAAATTTTTAAGGGACTTTGAAAAAATTTCAACCTGAATTTTAGCAATATTTTTATGTGAAATTGTAAACATGTGGCCATGAATTTTGAAAATTCTAGAGAGAATTTTAAAAGCTTCAAGAGAATTTCAACAATTTTGAGAGGGATTTGAAAAGTTTCAATGGGAATGGGAAGAATTGGGACAAAAATTGGAAAATTTTTAAGGGACTTTGAAAAAATTTCAACTGGAATTTTAGCAATTTTTTGACGTGAAATTGTAAACATGTGGACATGGATTTTGAAAATTCTAGAGAGAATTTTAAAAGCTTCAACAGAATTTCAACAATTTTGAGAGGGATTTGAAAAGTTTCAATGGGAATGGGAAGAATTGGGACAAAAATTGGAAAATTTTTAAGGGACTTTGAAAAAATTTCAACTGGAATTTTAGCCATTTTTTGACGTGAAATTGTAAACATGTGGCCATGGATTTTGAAAATTCTAGAGAGAATTTTAAAAGCTTCAAGAGAATTTCAACAATTTTGAGAGGGATTTGAAAAGTTTCAATGGGAATGGGAAGAATTGGGACAAAAATTGGAAAATTTTTAAGGGACTTTGAAAAAATTTCAACTGGAATTTTAGCCATTTTTTTATGTGAAATTGTAAACATGTGGCCATGGATTTTGAAAATTCTAGAGAGAATTTTAAAAGCTTCAAGAGAATTTCAACAATTTTGAGAGGGATTTGAAAAGTTTCAATGGGAATGGGAAGAATTGGGACAAAAATTGGAAAATTTTTAAGGGACTTTGAAAAAATTTCAACTGGAATTTTAGCAATTTTTTGACGTGAAATTGTAAACATGTGGCCATGGATTTTGAAAATTCTAGAGAGAATTTTAAAAGCTTCAAGAGAATTTCAACAATTTGGAGAGGGATTTGCAAAGTTTCAATGGGAATGGGAAGAATTGGGACAAAAATTGGAAAATTTTTAAGGGACTTTGAAAAAATTACAACTGGAATTTTAGCCATTATTTTATGTGAAATTGTAAACATGTGGACATGGATTTTGAAAATTCTAGAGAGATTTTTAAAAGCTTCAAGAGAATTTCAACAATTTTGAGAGGGATTTGAAAAGTTTCAATGGGAATGGGAAGAATTGGGACAAAAATTGGAAAATTTTTAAGGGACTTTGAAAAAATTTCAACTGGAATTTTAGCCATTTTTTGATGTGAAATTGTAAACATGTGGCCATGGATTTTGAAAATTCTAGAGAGAATTTTAAAAGCTTCAAGAGAATTTCAACAATTTTGAGAGGGATTTGAAAAGTTTCAATGGGAATGGGAAGAATTGGGACAAAAATTGGAAAATTTTTAAGGGACTTTGAAAAAATTTCAACTGGAATTTTAGCAATTTTTTGACGTGAAATTGTAAACATGTGGACATGGATTTTGAAAATTCTAGAGAGAATTTTAAAAGCTTCAAGAGAATTTCTACAATTTTGAGAGGGATTTGAAAAGTTTCAATGGGAATGGGAAGAATTGGGACAAAAATTGGAAAATTTTTAAGGGACTTTGAAAAAATTTCAACTGGAATTTTAGCCATTTTTTGACGTGAAATTGTAAACATGTGGCCATGGATTTTGAAAATTCTAGAGAGAATTTTAAAAGCTTCAAGAGAATTTCAACAATTTTGAGAGGGATTTGAAAAGTTTCAATGGGAATGGGAAGAATTGGGACAAAAATTGGAAAATTTTTAAGGGACTTTGAAAAAATTTCAACTGGAATTTTAGCCATTTTTTGACGTGAAATTGTAAACATGTGGCCATGGATTTTGAAAATTCTAGAGAGAATTTTAAAAGCTTCAAGAGAATTTCAACAATTTTGAGAGGGATTTGAAAAGTTTCAATGGGAATGGGAAGAATTGGGACAAAAATTGGAAAATTTTTAAGGGACTTTGAAAAAATTTCAACTGGAATTTTAGCCATTTTTTGACGTGAAATTGTAAACATGTGGCCATGGATTTTGAAAATTCTAGAGAGAATTTTAAAAGCTTCAAGAGAATTTCAACAATTTTGGAGAGGGATTTGAAAAGTTTCAATGGGAATGGGAAGAATTGGGACAAAAATTGGAAAATTTTTAAGGGACTTTGAAAAAATTACAACTGGAATTTTAGCCATTATTTTATGTGAAATTGTAAACATGTGGACATGGATTTTGAAAATTCTAGAGAGAATTTTAAAAGCTTCAAGAGAATTTCAACAATTTTGAGAGGGATTTGAAAAGTTTCAATGGGAATGGGAAGAATTGGGACAAAAATTGGAAAATTTTTAAGGGACTTTGAAAAAATTTCAACTGGAATTTTAGCCATTTTTTGACGTGAAATTGTAAACATGTGGCCATGGATTTTGAAAATTCTAGAGAGAATTTTAAAAGCTTCAAGAGAATTTCAACAATTTTGAGAGGGATTTGAAAAGTTTCAATGGGAATGGGAAGAATTGGGACAAAAATTGGAAAATTTTTAAGGGACTTTGAAAAATTTCAACTGGAATTTTAGCAATTTTTTGACGTGAAATTGTAAACATGTGGCCATGGATTTTGAAAATTCTAGAGAGAATTTTAAAAGCTTCAAGAGAATTTCAACAATTTTGAGAGGGATTTGAAAAGTTTCAATGGGAATGGGAAGAATTGGGACAAAAATTGGAAAATTTTTAAGGGACTTTGAAAAAATTTCAACTGGAATTTTAGCAATTTTTTGACGTGAAATTGTAAACATGTGGACATGGATTTTGAAAATTCTAGAGAGATTTTTAAAAGCTTCAAGAGAATTTCAACAATTTTGAGAGGGATTTGAAAAGTTTCAATGGGAATGGGAAGAATTGGGACAAAAATTGGAAAATTTTTAAGGGACTTTGAAAAAATTTCAACTGGAATTTTAGCCATTTTTTTATGTGAAATTGTAAACATGTGGCCATGGATTTTGAAAATTCTAGAGAGAATTTTAAAAGCTTCAAGAGAATTTCAACAATTTTGAGAGGGATTTGAAAAGTTTCAATGGGAATGGGAAGAATTGGGACAAAAATTGGAAAATTTTTAAGGGACTTTGAAAAAATTTCAACTGGAATTTTAGCCAATTTTTTGACGTGAAATTGTAAACATGTGGCCATGGATTTTGAAAATTCTAGAGAGAATTTTAAAAGCTTCAAGAGAATTTCAACAATTTTGAGAGGGATTTGCAAAGTTTCAATGGGAATGGGAAGAATTGGGACAAAAATTGGAAAATTTTTAAGGGACTTTGAAAAAATTTCAACTGGAATTTTAGCCATTATTTTATGTGAAATTGTAAACATGTGGACATGGATTTTGAAAATTCTAGAGAGAATTTTAAAAGCTTCAAGAGAATTTCAACAATTTGGAGAGGGATTTGAAAAGTTTCAATGGGAATGGGAAGAATTGGGACAAAAATTGGAAAATTTTTAAGGGACTTTGAAAAAATTTCAACTGGAATTTTAGCCATTTTTTGACGTGAAATTGTAAACATGTGGCCATGGATTTTGAAAATTCTAGAGAGAATTTTAAAAGCTTCAAGAGAATTTCAACAATTTTGAGAGGGATTTGAAAAGTTTCAATGGGAATGGGAAGAATTGGGACAAAAATTGGAAAATTTTTAAGGGACTTTGAAAAAATTTCAACTGGAATTTTAGCAATTTTTTGACGTGAAATTGTAAACATGTCGACATGGATTTTGAAAATTCTAGAGAGATTTTTAAAAGCTTCAAGAGAATTTCAACAATTTTGAGAGGGATTTGAAAAGTTTCAATGGGAATGGGAAGAATTGGGACAAAAATTGGAAAATTTTTAAGGGACTTTGAAAAAATTTCAACTGGAATTTTAGCCATTTTTTTATGTGAAATTGTAAACATGTGGACATGGATTTTGAAAATTCTAGAGAGAATTTTAAAAGCTTCAAGAGAATTTCAACAATTTGGAGAGGGATTTGAAAAGTTTCAATGGGAATGAGAAGAATTGGGACAAAAATTGGAAAATTTTTAAGGGACTTTGAAAAAATTTCAACTGGAATTTTAGCCATTTTTTGACATGAAATTGTAAACATGTGGCCATGGATTTTGAAAATTCTAGAGAGAATTTTAAAAGCTTCAAGAGAATTTCAACAATTTGGAGAGGGATTTGCAAAGTTTCAATGGGAATGGGAAGAATTGGGACAAAAATTGGAAAATTTTTAAGGGACTTTGAAAAAATTACAACTGGAATTTTAGCCATTATTTTATGTGAAATTGTAAACATGTGGACATGGATTTTGAAAATTCTAGAGAGAATTTTAAAAGCTTCAAGAGAATTTCAACAATTTTGAGAGGGATTTGAAAAGTTTCAATGGGAATGGGAAGAATTGGGACAAAAATTGGAAAATTTTTAAGGGACTTTGAAAAAATTTCAACTGGAATTTTAGCCATTTTTTGACGTGAAATTGTAAACATGTGGCCATGGATTTTGAAAATTCTAGAGAGAATTTTAAAAGCTTCAAGAGAATTTCAACAATTTTGAGAGGGATTTGAAAAGTTTCAATGGGAATGGGAAGAATTGGGACAAAAATTGGAAAATTTTTAAGGGACTTTGAAAAAATTTCAACTGGAATTTTAGCAATTTTTTGACGTGAAATTGTAAACATGTGGCCATGGATTTTGAAAATTCTAGAGAGATTTTTAAAAGCTTCAAGAGAATTTCAACAATTTTGAGAGGGATTTGCAAAGTTTCAATGGGAATGGGAAGAATTGGGACAAAAATTGGAAAATTTTTAAGGGACTTTGAAAAAATTACAACTGGAATTTTAGCCATTATTTTATGTGCAATTGTAAACATGTGGCCATGGATTTTGAAAATTCTAGAGAGAATTTTAAAAGCTTCAAGAGAATTTCAACAATTTTGAGAGGGATTTGAAAAGTTTCAATGGGAATGGGAAGAATTGGGACAAAAATTGGAAAATTTTTAAGGGACTTTGAAAAAATTTCAACTGGAATTTTAGCCATTTTTTGACGTGAAATTGTAAACATGTGGCCATGGATTTTGAAAATTCTAGAGAGAATTTTAAAAGCTTCAAGAGAATTTCAACAATTTGAGAGGGATTTGCAAAGTTTCAATGGGAATGGGAAGAATTGGGACAAAAATTGGAAAATTTTTAAGGGACTTTGAAAAAATTACAACTGGAATTTTAGCCATTATTTTATGTGAAATTGTAAACATGTGGACATGGATTTTGAAAATTCTAGAGAGAATTTTAAAAGCTTCAAGAGAATTTCAACAATTTTGAGAGGGATTTGAAAAGTTTCAATGGGAATGGGAAGAATTGGGACAAAAATTGGAAAATTTTTAAGGGACTTTGAAAAAATTTCAACTGGAATTTTAGCCATTTTTTGACGTGAAATTGTAAACATGTGGCCATGGATTTTGAAAATTCTAGAGAGAATTTTAAAAGCTTCAAGAGAATTTCAACAATTTTGAGAGGGATTTGAAAAGTTTCAATGGGAATGGGAAGAATTGGGACAAAAATTGGAAAACTTTTAAGGGACTTTGAAAAAATTTCAACTGGAATTTTAGCAATATTTTTATGTGAAATTGTAAACATGTGGCCATGAATTTTGAAAATTCTAGAGAGAATTTTAAAAGCTTCAAGAGAATTTCAACAATTTTGAGAGGGATTTGAAAAGTTTCAATGGGAATGGGAAGAATTGGGACAAAAATTGGAAAATTTTTAAGGGACTTTGAAAAAATTTCAACTGGAATTTTAGCCATTTTTTGACGTGAAATTGTAAACATGTGGCCATGGATTTTGAAAATTCTAGAGAGAATTTTAAAAGCTTCAACAGAATTTCAACAATTTTGAGAGGGATTTGAAAAGTTTCAATGGGAATGGGAAGAATTGGGACAAAAATTGGAAAATTTTTAAGGGACTTTGAAAAAATTTCAACTGGAATTTTAGCCATTTTTTTACGTGAAATTGTAAACATGTGGACATGGATTTTGAAATTTCTAGAGAGAATTTTAAAAGCTTCAACAGAATTTCAACAATTTTGGAGAGGGATTTGAAAAGTTTCAATGGGAATGGGAAGAATTGGGACAAAAATTGGAAAATTTTTAAGGGACTTTGAAAAATTTCAACTGGAATTTTAGCCATTTTTTGATGTGAAATTGTAAACATGTGGCCATGGATTTTGAAAATTCTAGAGAGATTTTTAAAAGCTTCAACAGGATTTCAACAATTTTGAGAGGGATTTGAAAAGTTTCAATGGGAATGGGAAGAATTGGGACAAAAATTGGAAAATTTTTAAGGGACTTTGAAAAAATTTCAACTGGAATTTTAGCAATTTTTTAATGTGAAATTGTAAACATGTGGACATGGATTTTGAAAATTCTAGAGAGAATTTTAAAAGCTTCAAGAGAATTTCAACAATTTTGAGAGGGATTTGAAAAGTTTCAATGGGAATGGGAAGAATTGGGACAAAAATTGGAAAATTTTTAAGGGACTTTGAAAAAAATTTCAACTGGAATTTTAGCCATTTTTTGACGTGAAATTGTAAACATGTGGACATGGATTTTGAAAATTCTAGAGAGAATTTTAAAAGCTTCAAGAGAATTTCAACAATTTGGAGAGGGATTTGAAAAGTTTCAATGGGAATGGGAAGAATTGGGACAAAAATTGGAAAATTTTTAAGGGACTTTGAAAAAATTTCAACTGGAATTTTAGCCATTTTTTGACGTGAAATTGTAAACATGTGGACATGGATTTTGAAAATTCTAGAGAGAATTTTAAAAGCTTCAAGAGAATTTCAACAATTTTGAGAGGGATTTGAAAAGTTTCAATGGGAATGGGAAGAATTGGGACAAAAATTGGAAAATTTTTAAGGGACTTTGAAAAAATTTCAACTGGAATTTTAGCCATTTTTTATGTGAAATTGTAAACATGTGGCCATGGATTTTGAAAATTCTAGAGAGAATTTTAAAAGCTTCAAGAGAATTTCAACAATTTTGAGAGGGATTTGAAAAGTTTCAATGGGAATGGGAAGAATTGGGACAAAAATTGGAAAATTTTTAAGGGACTTTGAAAAAATTTCAACTGGAATTTTAGCCATTTTTTGACGTGAAATTGTAAACATGTGGCCATGGATTTTGAAAATTCTAGAGAGAATTTTAAAAGCTTCAAGAGAATTTCAACAATTTTGAGAGGGATTTGAAAAGTTTCAATGGGAATGGGAAGAATTGGGACAAAAATTGGAAAATTTTTAAGGGACTTTGAAAAAATTACAACTGGAATTTTAGCCATTATTTTATGTGAAATTGTAAACATGTGGACATGGATTTTGAAAATTCTAGAGAGAATTTTAAAAGCTTCAAGAGAATTTCAACAATTTTGAGAGGGATTTGAAAAGTTTCAATGGGAATGGGAAGAATTGGGACAAAAATTGGAAAATTTTTAAGGGACTTTGAAAAAATTTCAACTGGAATTTTAGCCATTTTTTGACGTGAAATTGTAAACATGTGGACATGGATTTTGAAAATTCTAGAGAGAATTTTAAAAGCTTCAACAGAATTTCAACAATTTGGAGAGGGATTTGCAAAGTTTCAATGGGAATTGGAAGAATTGGGACAAAAATTGGAAAATTTTTAAGGGACTTTGAAAAAATTTCAACTGGAATTTTAGCAATTTTTTAATGTGAAATTGTAAACATGTGGACATGGATTTTGAAAATTCTAGAGAGAATTTTAAAAGCTTCAAGAGAATTTCAACAATTTTGAGAGGGATTTGAAAAGTTTCAATGGGAATGGAAGAATTGGGACAAAAATTGGAAAATTTTTAAGGGACTTTGAAAAAATTTCAACTGGAATTTTAGCAATATTTTTATGTGAAATTGTAAACATGTGGCCATGAATTTTGAAAATTCTAGAGAGAATTTTAAAAGCTTCAAGAGAATTTCAACAATTTTGAGAGGGATTTGAAAAGTTTCAATGGGAATGGGAAGAATTGGGACAAAAATTGGAAAATTTTTAGGGACTTTGAAAAAATTTCAGCTGGAATTTTAGCCATTTTTTTATGTGAAATTGTAAACATGTGGACATGGATTTTGAAAATTCTAGAGAGATTTTTAAAAGCTTCAAGAGAATTTCAACAATTTTGAGAGGGATTTGAAAAGTTTCAATGGGAATGGGAAGAATTGGGACAAAAATTGGAAAATTTTTAAGGGACTTTGAAAAAATTTCAACTGGAATTTTAGCCATTTTTTGACGTGAAATTGTAAACATGTGGCCATGGATTTTGAAAATTCTAGAGAGAATTTTAAAAGCTTCAAGAGAATTTCAACAATTTGGAGAGGGATTTGAAAAGTTTCAATGGGAATGGGAAGAATTGGGACAAAAATTGGAAAATTTTTAAGGGACTTTGAAAAAATTTCAACTGGAATTTTAGCCATTTTTGACGTGAAAATGTAAACATGTGGCCATGGATTTGAAAATTCTAGAGAGAATTTTAAAAGCTTCAAGAGAATTTCAACAATTTTGAGAGGGATTTGAAAAGTTTCAATGGGAATGGGAAGAATTGGGACAAAAATTGGAAAATTTTTCAGGGACTTTGAAAAAATTTCAACTGGAATTTTAGCCATTTTTTGACATGAAATTGTAAACATGTGGCCATGGATTTTGAAAATTCTAGAGAGAATTTTAAAAGCTTCAAGAGAATTTCAACAATTTTGAGAGGGATTTGAAAAGTTTCAATGGGAATGGGAAGAATTGGGACAAAAATTGGAAAATTTTTAAGGGACTTTGAAAAAATTTCAACTGGAATTTTAGCCATTTTTTGACGTGAAATTGTAAACATGTGGCCATGGATTTTGAAAATTCTAGAGAGAATTTTAAAAGCTTCAACAGAATTTCAACAATTTTGAGAGGGATTTGAAAAGTTTCAATGGGAATGGGAAGAATTGGGACAAAAATTGGAAAATTTTTAAGGGACTTTGAAAAAATTTCAACTGGAATTTTAGCCATTTTTTGACGTGAAATTGTAAACATGTGGCCATGGATTTTGAAAATTCTAGAGAGAATTTTAAAAGCTTCAAGAGAATTTCAACAATTTGGAGAGGGATTTGAAAAGTTTCAATGGGAATGGGAAGAATTGGGACAAAAATTGGAAAATTTTTAAGGGACTTTGAAAAAATTTCAACTGGAATTTTAGCCATTTTTTGACGTGAAATTGTAAACATGTGGACATGGATTTTGAAAATACTAGAGAGAATTTTAAAAGCTTCAAGAGAATTTCAACAATTTGGAGAGGGATTTGAAAAGTTTCAATGGGAATGGGAAGAATTGGGACAAAAATTGGAAAATTTTTCAGGGACTTTGAAAAAATTTCAACTGGAATTTTAGCCATTTTTTGACGTGAATTGTAAACATGTGGACATGGATTTTGAAAATTCTAGAGAGAATTTTAAAAGCTTCAAGAGAATTTCAACAATTTTGAGAGGGATTTGAAAAGTTTCAATGGGAATGGGAAGAATTGGGACAAAAATTGGAAAATTTTTAAGGGACTTTGAAAAAATTTCAACTGGAATTTTAGCCATTTTTTGACGTGAAATTGTAAACATGTGGACATGGATTTTGAAAATTCTAGAGAGAATTTTAAAAGCTTCAACAGAATTTCAACAATTTGGAGAGGGATTTGCAAAGTTTCAATGGGAATTGGAAGAATTGGGACAAAAATTGGAAAATTTTTAAGGGACTTTGAAAAAATTTCAACTGGAATTTTAGCAATTTTTTAATGTGAAATTGTAAACATGTGGACATGGATTTTGAAAATTCTAGAGAGAATTTTAAAAGCTTCAAGAGAATTTCAACAATTTTGAGAGGGATTTGAAAAGTTTCAATGGGAATGGGAAGAATTGGGACAAAAATTGGAAAATTTTTAAGGGACTTTGAAAAAATTTCAACTGGAATTTTAGCAATATTTTTATGTGAAATTGTAAACATGTGGCCATGAATTTTGAAAATTCTAGAGAGAATTTTAAAAGCTTCAAGAGAATTTCAACAATTTTGAGAGGGATTTGAAAAGTTTCAATGGGAATGGGAAGAATTGGGACAAAAATTGGAAAATTTTTAAGGGACTTTGAAAAAATTTCAACTGGAATTTTAGCCATTTTTTGACGTGAAATTGTAAACATGTGGCCATGGATTTTGAAAATTCTAGAGAGATTTTTAAAAGCTTCAAGAGAATTTCAACAATTTTGAGAGGGATTTGAAAAGTTTCAATGGGAATGGGAAGAATTGGGACAAAAATTGGAAAATTTTTAAGGGACTTTGAAAAAATTTCAACTGGAATTTTAGCCATTTTTTGACGTGAAATTGTAAACATGTGGCCATGGATTTTGAAAATTCTAGAGAGAATTTTAAAAGCTTCAACAGAATTTCAACAATTTTGAGAGGGATTTGAAAAGTTTCAATGGGAATGGGAAGAATTGGGACAAAAATTGGAAAATTTTTAAGGGACTTTGAAAAAATTTCAACTGGAATTTTAGCCATTTTTTGACGTGAAATTGTAAACATGTGGCCATGGATTTTGAAAATTCTAGAGAGAATTTTAAAAGCTTCAAGAGAATTTCAACAATTTGGAGAGGGATTTGAAAAGTTTCAATGGGAATGGGAAGAATTGGGACAAAAATTGGAAAATTTTTAAGGGACTTTGAAAAAATTTCAACTGGAATTTTAGCCATTTTTTGACGTGAAATTGTAAACATGTGGACATGGATTTTGAAAATACTAGAGAGAATTTTAAAAGCTTCAAGAGAATTTCAACAATTTGGAGAGGGATTTGAAAAGTTTCAATGGGAATGGGAAGAATTGGGACAAAAATTGGAAAATTTTTCAGGGACTTTGAAAAAATTTCAACTGGAATTTTAGCCATTTTTTGACGTGAAATTGTAAACATGTGGACATGGATTTTGAAAATTCTAGAGAGAATTTTAAAAGCTTCAAGAGAATTTCAACAATTTTGAGAGGGATTTGAAAAGTTTCAATGGGAATGGGAAGAATTGGGACAAAAATTGGAAAATTTTTAAGGGACTTTGAAAAAATTTCAACTGGAATTTTAGCCATTTTTTGACGTGAAATTGTAAACATGTGGACATGGATTTTGAAAATTCTAGAGAGAATTTTAAAAGCTTCAACAGAATTTCAACAATTTGGAGAGGGATTTGCAAAGTTTCAATGGGAATTGGAAGAATTGGGACAAAAATTGGAAAATTTTTAAGGGACTTTGAAAAAATTTCAACTGGAATTTTAGCAATTTTTTAATGTGAAATTGTAAACATGTGGACATGGATTTTGAAAATTCTAGAGAGAATTTTAAAAGCTTCAAGAGAATTTCAACAATTTTGAGAGGGATTTGAAAAGTTTCAATGGGAATGGGAAGAATTGGGACAAAAATTGGAAAATTTTTAAGGGACTTTGAAAAAATTTCAACTGGAATTTTAGCAATATTTTTATGTGAAATTGTAAACATGTGGCCATGAATTTTGAAAATTCTAGAGAGAATTTTAAAAGCTTCAAGAGAATTTCAACAATTTTGAGAGGGATTTGAAAAGTTTCAATGGGAATGGGAAGAATTGGGACAAAAATTGGAAAATTTTTAAGGGACTTTGAAAAAATTTCAACTGGAATTTTAGCCATTTTTTGACGTGAAATTGTAAACATGTGGCCATGGATTTTGAAAATTCTAGAGAGATTTTTAAAAGCTTCAAGAGAATTTCAACAATTTTGAGAGGGATTTGAAAAGTTTCAATGGGAATGGGAAGAATTGGGACAAAAATTGGAAAATTTTTAAGGGACTTTGAAAAAATTTCAACTGGAATTTTAGCAATTTTTTGACGTGAAATTGTAAACATGTGGCCATGGATTTTGAAAATTCTAGAGAGAATTTTAAAAGCTTCAAGAGAATTTCAACAATTTGGAGAGGGATTTGAAAAGTTTCAATGGGAATGGGAAGAATTGGGACAAAAATTGGAAAATTTTTCAGGGACTTTGAAAAAATTTCAACTGGAATTTTAGCCATTTTTTGACATGAAATTGTAAACATGTGGCCATGGATTTTGAAAATTCTAGAGAGAATTTTAAAAGCTTCAAGAGAATTTCAACAATTTTGAGAGGGATTTGAAAAGTTTCAATGGGAATGGGAAGAATTGGGACAAAAATTGGAAAATTTTTAAGGGACTTTGAAAAAATTTCAACTGGAATTTTAGCCATTTTTTGACGTGAAATTGTAAACATGTGGCCATGGATTTTGAAAATTCTAGAGAGAATTTTAAAAGCTTCAACAGAATTTCAACAATTTTGAGAGGGATTTGAAAAGTTTCAATGGGAATGGGAAGAATTGGGACAAAAATTGGAAAATTTTTAAGGGACTTT